>NW_028139250.1:0-116373 GCF_965202585.1 Thalia democratica
TCTTAAACAGCCTATTATAACGTCAATAGTATTTTTTATATGTTTAAAATATTATTCCAAAGTTAAAAAATTATTAGATAAACTGTTAAAAACTTAGAAGAATACCATTTAAATAAAAAAAAATTAGTAGTTTTTGATAAACAATGTTTATAACAAGTATTTCCTCTTCAACAAGCAGTTTTGACGTCAATAGTAGTTTTTATATGTTTAAAGTTATATATCAAATTTAAGAAGTTTATTAGATTAACTGTACGAAATATTAGAAGAATAATGTAACAAAAAATCAAAATAGTTTTGATGTTTCAGATAAACAATGTTTATTACAAGTATTTCGTCTTAAACAGCCGATTTTGACGTCAATAGTAGTTGTTATACTCTAAAACTTGTATTTCAAAATGAAAAGGTTTATTAAATTATTTGTACGAAGTACAACAAGACTATCATCACGAAAAATCGTAATAATTTAAGTAGCGTACGATAAAAAATACGCCATGCAAATTCTGATGAAATTCCGGATACCAGGCACCAAATAAATTATAATAACCATTACGATAATAGGCTTTACAGAGTTCCTGTTGGAAAGAAAGGTATTTGCCCGAAAATATTTGTAACAACAACATGATGTACAACCCAAGTCAAAAAGACATAAGGGGATGTAAAAGTGAAATAATTTTTGTATTGTAGTTTAAAAGTTCTTCTACTATTGTTTCTAAAAATTTAAATTAAAATTATTAATTTTAAATTAAAATTACAGCGTGTTAAAAGTAATGAAATGAAAGTTTCTAAAGTTAAAGAAATCTTAAAAGAAAAAAAACTAGCTTGTTGAGGTAGCTCATGAGTGCATTTTTTTTGAAAAGTTAGAAAAAGACGCAACTAAAACTTATGAAGTTTTGTTTGACAAGCTTGGTTTGTCTACATGTTACAAAGACAATAAATAATAAAATTGCCCAGTTGAAATTTCGAATGTTTAAAATATAAATTACCAAGGTAAGTTTTTAATTTTTTATATATATGTTCAAAAAAAAATTGTTTTACTAACAGTTTACATTCATTTATTGTTCATTAGGCAGTTGATGAGCCACCTGCTAAAAAAATGTTGTATGCTTTAAAGAGCAGTCTAAAGAAGACGGACAATAAAATAATAAAATAGATGATAAAAACTTATTAAGTAATAAGGTTAAAATTTGCTATTTTATATAAAACTTTCTTGTTTTGAAAGTACTAAGTTTTAAATACTTTTTTTGACTCGTAATTAATTTCAAGGCTAAGCACAACTTGTCTGGGGAAGTTAGTATTAATGTTAAAGAAAATGATTCTATAAAAAGATCAAAAACTGCTGAAAATATACATAATGATCAGGTAAAATTACTTTTCTTAGGAAATTTTTTTTTTTTTTTTAATACTCAATTTTGTTTATAAGCCTGAGAACAACTTGTCTTGAAAAATTAATGTTGATGCTAAAAAAGTTATTTTATAAAAAAGCAAAATCTTTTGAAAATATGTTCAGTGATCAGGTATAATTACTTTTATTAAGATCCAACTTTGAAATTTTTAGTCATTAATCATAAATTTGTTTCAAAAACTCTTTGGTTTTTAAGCCTGAGAACAACTTGTCCGGAAAAATTTATGTTGATGTTAAAGAAAATGAATTTACTTGAAAAGCAAAAACTGTAAAATTTTGTTTAATAAACAAGTAGAATTACTTTTCTTAAGGAACAATTTTGAAATTTTTAATGTTTATTCATAAAATTATTTTAAAAACTAAATTTTATTTTTTATTCTAAGAACAAATTGTCCAGAAAAATTCATTATGAAGAAAATTATTTTATTGAAAATGCAAAAGCTGTTGAAAATGTATTTGGTAAAGAGGTAGAATATAATATTTTTTTAAAGTATAGTTTAGTATAAAAATTTTTACATGGACACCCTAGTTATGGCTATAACAAAGAAAAAAAAAATCTGAAAAATTTAAAAATTCGGAAGAATTGAAGACAGAAATTATTTTTTGTTTATTTTTTTATGTAAAACTTTTATTCAGTATAGGAATTAGTGATAATTTAATTCAACTCTATTGTTTTACAGGAATCATAGTAACTGAACTTACTTTTTTTAGGTAAGAAACTAGCATAAGTAGTAGATCAAAAAGATTTGGAATATATACATAATGTTCAAAGGAAAACTTTAGTTTAATGTAAGGTTTAGTGTAACCCGTAAAGAATAAGCTTAAATCTATTTAAGTGTACATCTGTATCAATACTACAGTCGGGACACACATGCTTAACTGTAATCAAAGCAGACAATATATACACCTATTTGCGCACGACTGTATATTATAACTCTTTTTTATTTTAATGTTATAAGAAAAGTTTTTGCGTACATTTTGCTTACAATTTTCTAAGTAAATATACTATTCAGAATTATCGTTTTACCTTGTTTCTTTTTTCGTTGTTTTATTTGTTGAAGATAAATTATATTACAGATCGTAATAGGTTGTAAAAGCATGTTGTGTACGACTCGATAACCGAAAGGTTTTTCTTTCACAAGGTCTTTAGACCAAATTTGTTGAGCATTTCATACCGTTTGATAAACAATAATATAAAGCATAAGCTTTAGAATTTTTTTTAAGTCTGATAGTATTAAAATAAAAAAAACTAACAACATTCTTAAAAAACCCACTCTTTAGTTTACTTTAAAAAAAACATTTATTTGTATTAAACACTTAGCATTAATTATACTTTAACTTCTCCTTTTTTTTGTTTAAATACAGGTTCTACCTATATCTCATACTTGTTTTAGAAACTAAAGATTATTCTTTAAGCGTAACTACTACATTATATGACTAACTTAATTTTAGTAAATCATAATTACCAATCTAATGTAGTTAATAAATGCTATAAAACACAAATTATTGCATAAATTGTTATAGAGAAATCTAATTTTTCATAGCTAAAACAAAAATAAGTTATAAGGCTTATTATGCTGTTTTTGTATTAACGCTTTATATTATTTACGGAAAAACATTTCAATACCATTTAAAAATTAATTATAAAGAAATACCTAAAAATTAACAATAACTTTTCTTTAAATACTTTTAACTAATTATTTTAATAAACTATTTAAAAAACCCTTCTGTTCGTTTAGGAAAGGCCTCCCGCATTCAACTAGCAATTTTACTAAAGAACGAATTATAAACGAAAACCTTTTTAGTACTATAAACATATTACTTTTAGTTAGCTGAAAAATTAGTCTTCTTATTCTTTGTACGGGTATGACTTTTTGGACTCAATCGTCAAATTTATAAAATAAAACTTGTTTTTTTGTGCATTTAAAAAAATAAATATCTCAACATATTTTGTTCGATTTTCATCCCTTTGCCACAACCACTTATGTGGTCCTTCCGGTCTGCCCAAAGCCTTTCTACCGTTTTAGCATGAACCCAACGGTTAAAAGGATTGAAAAAACTGATACTATGATTAACAGTATAACGGCAATAATCCATTAACGCCCCGTTGGCGTCGACAAGATTACTAAACATTGTTGTAGGTGGGCTAGCAGTAGCTAATTATAATTGATCCTTTTGTTATGTATTTTTTAATTGAGACACACAAGACCTTCGGCCCGTGTGTCTCTCAATACCACCGAGTTCCCACATGTGCTCTCTAGATACGTCCCTTCCAACGTAGTATTTAGCCTTAGAGGTAAGGTGGGTTTCGTCTATTTCAACGTTCACACCTACCCCTCCAATAATTTGTTGGTCTTAGATGGCGTTTTTACAAACCTTAAATTAAGGAATCAAGTTTAATTTATTAGTGTTAGTATTGCAAAACATTGTAGCAGGGACGTAAGCTAGCTCAAAAAAGTTACGAATCTGCAAAAAAAAATCAAGAACAACGTGTGATGACGTCATAGCGGGAATATCATAGTTTTAACTACCTTTAATTTTATATGAAAATGTGCAGTTTGTTTAAAAATTTAAAAATAAATTGAATGTTGAAGTAGAATGAATAACTGAATACAAGGCAATTTGTACTGCTCTTGACCCCCTATAATTCTTTATGTGTTGCAACTTTTATGAACTTATAAAACCTTTCATTTACAGTAAAAATATTAATTAAGAATTTAATCTTAATAGTATTACTAGTAGGCCTAAAATATATAACTTTGAAAACAGTTTCCCCAATTCAGAAAACATTTGCAAAAATTGTTGCTTTTATTAATAAAAATCATAAACTTTAGGAGTTGAATAAAAAACTAAAGAGATATAAGATAAAAAAGTTCACAACATTAGATAAAATTTAGATGTACAATTACTTTATTGTTGTCAACAATAATTCATAAAGAAATGAAGAGTACACGTCTTTGTAAATGTTTCTAGCTTTGGTAGCATAAAGATTTAAGCTGTTAAAAGAATGAAACATTTTCTTACTAAAAAAAAAATTGTTAAAAAAAAGCTTTAAAAAAGAATCAAACTTTTTTTTTACAAAACAAACTTGTTAAATAAAATAACTTAGTTAAATAATCACAAACTTTGAACTTTAAACATCATTTTTTTTCAGATACAATGTAAAACATATAAATAAATTCAAACATAAAGATTTTTAACCATAATAAATAATCTTTTTTTTTTTATAATTGTTATGAATTAATAGTACAACTATACACTTGTTTAAATAAATAGTATTAACTTAACCTTTTTAATCTTAGATTGAAATACTTATATAAAACTCATTTTAAAACCTTTACTTTGAGTGTTTGGCAACAGTGTACAATTTAATTCCTTCAACTTTTCTAAAAATTGCAATAAAAAATTTAACTGAGGTAAGCATTTATAAAATCTTTGAAACAATTTTTAATTAAAAAATAACGTTCTAAAATACAATAAAAAACTATAATTTGTTTATATAAATCTTGAAAAAATAAAAACTTTAACTAACCTAAGCATTTATAAAATCTTTAAAACAAGTTTTAATTTAAAGAATAAAGTTCTAAAATAAAAAATAAAACAATAATTTGTTTATATTATTCTTGAAAAAATGTTATATTATTGAGTTTTTTAGTTTGTCTTCTTGTTGAAACCTATTTGTTTTATTGTGTTATTTTTTCTGATTTAATAGATACTAACCTTCTTGATAAAACTTCAGGAAATGATATTGTCATCAATGTTTAAAAAGTTTTTCATTTCTGTATATTTGTCAACCACAGAAATTTAATCTTAAAAACTTCAACCCAGAGAGTCAATTTGATTTAAGACAAAACTTATTTCTTCATGTTTACTTTGAAGTTCATCTACTTTAAAACTCATCTAAGTTCTATTTGACTAACCACAAACATCAAACATTTCAATAGTACAAGATCCTTTCTCATACTTACTTTTTTTATTCTCTCGCATCATTTAAACCAAATCTACAGCTTTTAAATGGATTATTTTACAATAATTTGCTATTTAATAACAGAAAGCTACACCAAGCTATTTGTATACAATTTAGATGTATTCATTTTGTTCAATATTGACGACACTCAAAGTGCTAAAGAGTACAGTTAATGTAAAAATTATCTCTCAGGAGTGCATAACTAAGTATAAACGATTACTGAAAGGTAATGAAACTAGGCCTTAAAAGCTGAATAATCGAAACAAAAGCGAGTTTTTTTGCACAAATGTTTACGCTTCTGTAGATTTTCAGAAACGTACCAAACTACGTGCCTGCATTGTAGTATTAAAGAAAAATTGACAAAACAAATCAAAAACTACTCAGACAAGAAACTGTTTCAAAAATTTTTTTTAAACTTTAATAATGTAAGAAAAATGTATACAAAACTGTGTATTTTTAATAACATTTTCAGCAAATAAAACAAACGAAAAAATAAACAAAGTAAAACGAAAATACTGAGTAATATATCTGCAATAAAAATATAGAATATATACTATAGTTAATTAATTTTAAAAGTTACTTAAGTTGTTTATTTATTTATTAAAATCAAAAAGGTCTGTCGTTTAAACTTAAAACAATATTTTATATAATTTAAGTTTGATAAACTTTCATTGCTTTAAAATGGAAAGTAAATTAGAAGTGCAATTAGTTTCAGATTAGGTAAAATTCCCTGATTATATTGTTTAAATAATTTTGGTTTTGATATCCAATTTTACAAACTTATATTCAAATTGTTTTGTTACCAGGGCCTAAATCTAAAGTAAAAATTTACAACAATATAGTATCATACGATTAACCTTTTGGTTATTGATTTATACACCACGGATACCTAAAATAATGTATAACTATAATTATTATAACTGTTCAAAATATAGTTTTAATTATTTGCTAACAAAAGATCCTAGTAAAGTAACTTCACTGGAATATAAATAAAAACAAATTATACAGTAATCTTCCTTTATTCTACCAACATATGTTTCTGTGTGTCAACGAATCAACACACTTCAACTGGGTTCTGTAAAAAATAATTACTGTAATGAGAGAATAGAAGCATAGAATAAAGTAGGTGTATACATGTTTTCATTAAAATAAGATATATTCTACAGGTAATAGTTATTAATAGGTGAAATACTTAATATGAAATCCGACTGTTATAAAACTATATGATATTTATAATTATTAAGTCTAAAATAAATAAGTAAGCTAAATTACACAACAAAACATAATATAAACAAACAACTTACGTTAATAGGAAAGATAACTAAATCAAAATTTACTGTTGTTAACTAACGAAAAAAATACATTCGTTACAACTAATAATTACGTCACAATGTAAATGAGGTTATTTAAACTATTTAATTTGTATTGTAAGAACATTAATTTTGTTTTTATGTAATCTATTTTGAACAAAAATAAAACATTAACCATTAGTTAGTAAATCAATAAAATTTAATAAAACTTAACGACGCTGAAGGCAATAAAAGTCACAGAAACTCGGTGTAACATGTATATTATATATTGAATGTTAGTAATGATTGAATCAAAGTTATATAGAATTAGGAAGCAGATTTAGTTCAAATGTAAAAATCAAAAAGTGAAAAAATTAAAAAATTAAACTTTGAGGAAAAAAAATAAACTTTAAGGAAAAACAAAACACAAAAAATAAAATTATTACTAGGCTTACAATGTACTGACCGATAATTAAATTACAGCGACATACATAAAATCATAATGACCTGAATTAAATATATATTGTATTTTATAATTATTAAAATAATTAATTGGTAAAGTAGGAGTCGGCTGTTTAATTTAAATATCCCATACAGATATTTTATATATTTAATAAGTAAATTGTGTTATATGTGAAAGTTAAAATGTAAAACAACAAGGTAGTCATATGCTAAGCTAAGTATAAACCTGCAGTAAAAAACCTACTAGCTCTCTTGGGCGTAGTAGGTAAAAAAGCACGGTTTATCTGTTATTTTTAGTAGTTTTTTACTGCAGGTTTAGTAGTAGGTTTTTACTGCAGGTTTATACTTAGCAACTTTGATAATAAATGTAAATTTTAGCAGGGCGTAGCCTTGCTAATATAAAAAAATGAATAAAATGTCAAAAAGTACCTCGCAAAAAGATGAACTTACTAAGTAAAATACGCGCCCTTAAAACCGACCATAACCAAAAATTGTAGTAGTGTAGCAGTATTGCATGCTTCACTGAATTATATAAAAGAAGAGATTGCAAAAAAAAAAAAACTTTCAATGCTTAAATATGATAACTCAAAATAAGTTGCTTTTGGTAAAATTGTGAGCCAAAGCCACCTGTTAACTCTTTTTAAGCTTAGTATTATTTAATCAACTATTATGTTTTTGTATTCTTTATAGTGTGTGTTTACTTTGTATATAATAAATTGTGTAATAAATTGTAAAACTCCAGGGTTCGTGCGCGTCAGGCTAAGTCAGGCTAAATCAGGCTAAATCAGTTTTTTTGAAAAAAGTTGAAAAACGTCAGGCTAAATCAGTTTTTGTGTTTAAAAATTTGAGAATCTCAGTTTTTGTCAGTTCAAATGCATGAAATTTTTTTAATTAAGATCAAATTGAGATGTGAATTAATTTCTAAATAAAGATTTAGTTATTAAAGACAAAATCAGTCAGTATTTGTAAAAATAAGTGCATAAAACCTTTTGTTGAATCTCTAAAATAATTTTAAGAATCTTCATTATTTTGTTTATAGTAGATTATATACGTCATAATTATAAAAATTCATAAAAAAGTACAGTTTAAACATTACAGTTTAGTTCAACAACTTAGCTGTTTGTCTGAATTTGTTTACATGAGCTTTGTTTTTCAGAGCTTAGTTGGAACTGTTTTAATTTCTCATATAAAGGCTTTATACCAAATACTTTTTAGATTAATACTCTTAGCAGTTTGTTAAGTCACATTTCTGTTTTAATAAAAGCTTCTGGTCCAGTCATATAACTTATAATTGACGAATTCAAGTACTAATTGACACGAACCCTGTATATGGGTTATAAGTGGTGGATGTAACTAAGCCCCAAAATTTAATAAAGGTATGAATTCATTGAAGCAGAAATTATAATGACCAGTTAAAAATATTCAAGTTGCTGGGTAAGCGATTGATAGATGTTGAAAAATAATTCATTTAAATTTTTATTTTCTTTAAAAGTAGTTTTGTAAATACTTTTATTGCGTTAATTTGCTAATTAAGACCCCCGATACCCAAAATGCCTTCTGAAGGTGATTTTTTCTACTTTGAAAAAATGTCAGGCTAAATAGGTCTCTGTCAGGCTAAATGAAAAGGAATTTCGCGCACGAACCCTGAAACTCATTGAACAGTACTTAGGTAAATATCACAAAGAGATACTATTTTGAATTCATTAACAAGGTTGGACTTTTATAGTAATACTTAGTTTATATAATAAGTCCTCAGGTCCTCTATCTCCACAGTAGATAGATTTTTAGTAGAAAAGTGTTTTTTTAGCAATTTTAGATTGCACCTCCCATAAGAAACCTATTGTTGCCTCTGACTTTGACCAGCTATTTCTCTTAAATTATTTTAAATTTTTTAAATCTCAGGTTTCTCACTTTTCCTGGAAACCTGGAATTTGAGAAATTTTGAAAAAAAAAAATGGAAAAACCTGGAAATTTTAATAATTTTGACACATTAAGTATTAAAATTTAAATCTGACACAAAAAATCTATCATATAGATAAAAATATATTGTCATTGTCAAACATTTTTTATTACAAAATACTTTTAAACTAGTTAAATAGTATTTTTTCAATGTTTCTATACCATTTCATTCTATACCATACTATTACAATGTATTCTATACCATACACAGTTTCTTACCTTAAACTTAACTTAAAACTAAAATAGACCAAAAAATGTCTACTTATAAAAACCTGGATGAAATTTGAAAAACCTAGAAAACTTTTTGATAAATTAAGTGGCAACCCTGAAATCTGTAAAAAGCATCTTGTATCTTGGTTAAAATTCTATAAAACAAGAAAAAAATGTGAAAAAAGTGATTCATTCCCCTATGCCCTTAACTCATCATTAATTTGATTCACAGCTAGTTCAGTTGTACTATTTTCATAAACCCATAATGTTTCTCATGCAGCACATCATTCAACAACAACAAATTTTTTAACCTCTCACACAAAAGTTGAAAAAATAAGTTATCAAATAAAAGAGAAACTGTTTAATAGTTATTATTGTCATTTATTACTAGGTTTATAAATTAGGATTACAAAAGCATATCAACTCAAGAAACACACCATACTCAACACATTTATTACACAAGTTAAAAAGATAAGGAGAAATTTATTTCCCACTAAGTTTACAAAACAACTACTAGGGATATCAGAGTGCACTTTTATTTGGTTTCACAGTTTTAATATATTTCTGAACTTAGCTCTCTAAAATTTCATAAAAACAAAATCGTTTTTTACTGAACCACAACTATACTCACCATTTTTTACACTAATAACATACTTTCTCTTTTAAAAAATTATCAGCAATATTTACAAAAATTTTGTTCATTAGATTGCCAACCTTTTTTTGAACCATCCACAAATTTATCTTTTTCACTGAGCACATCTTAATTCTACATTTTGAGGTAGATTTAGTGAAGACAATACTATTCACATTTTTCCATAATTGCTTTCTTTTTTCTAAGTTTTTTTAACTAATTGTTTAAATAAAGTTTCTTTGAGCAAACTTATAATATATTTTTATACTTTTTATAAGAAACAAAAAAACTTTTATTTTTGGTGCTTAATGGCAAATTTAAACAAGATTTTAAGTTAGTAATACCTTTGTATATCTATGGTTTAGCTTTTAGTTTTTCTTATTGTTTGCTTAAACTTTTTATAGGAACATGAAGAAATACTGTTTTAGTAAAAATATCTCAAGTACATCCCATCATTTTCACAATTTTCTTTGCAATTTCATACTTAAATTATTAAGGCTATTGTCAACAAAGTTGAGATGCCACACGACCATCAACAACAGTATCCGAGACAACCTACAACCAGTTTCTTCTTGATTAACACTTGTCAAGCAGGCATAGTTGTAAAAGAACTGCTGTTGAGATCTTACAAAGCAAAATATTCTGAAAAATCCCTATAAGTCCCTAGAAAAAGTTGGATAATATGTGAAAATCCCTAGAATCATGTTTTTTTGCTTAGTGATTGAAGTTTTTGTCCAGATAACCAAAATTCCAGATAAGTACAAAAAATCAATTTTTTCATATAATAGTATGAATTTGAACAATGCTTGCTAAAAATGACCTAGAATGTTCATTGTAAATTAAAAGGTGTAATTCAGAGGCATTTTCTAAGAGTACTTGACCAGTTATTTGACTGCCCTTCTCACGTTATTGACAAAACCAGATATAAAGGGTGCTGTCCAGCTTTTCAAACCAGCCTTCTCTACTTTTATTTGTTTTGGTGGCTTTAATTAATCCAAGCTGCTCCTTTTCTGCTTTAAACTTTTAAAATTTTTCTTCATTTTTTAAAATGTACAAAGTTGACCAGCCTATACTGAACTGCTTGATTATAGAATTTGGCACATTGGTTTTTACCATTTTACAAATTTCTGATTTGTTTTTAATGGTTAGTGCAACTCGTTTTCTTTTTTAGAACTCTTGTCTATTTCTAAACCTAGTATGTTAAGTGTGTTAAACTTTTATAACTTTAAAAAAATATATATAGTCATGCATCTTATCTTAAACAAAAAGTGTTTGAATTAACAATTTTTGTACTATTGTTTGAATTAAAAATCAAACATAATATAAGGGTTATGCACTCATTTTCTAAAAAATCATAATTTAATTACCTATAAAAAAAAACTTTGAAAGTTTGAAAAAAAAATTAAAGGTTATGCTTTAAATAACATTGCTTTAAAAATAAATAAACTGACTTACTTTACATGCAAAGGTTTTTGATAACTAAATTAGTTTTGAACAAAGACAAAATGTAGTCTTTTTTAGTCTAGTTTTATTACGACATAATAATGAACAAAGTTGAAAAACTTAAATATCACTTGAAATTTTCTAACAGCATGAAAGCTGAAATTTTTGTATCACACAAAAATGTTAGTGTTCAATATTTAAATTTTTTTGAATTTTCTTCCTACAGAAACTGTCCAGATAAGTGAATAAGCACTGTATTACAATCAAAATATTTTTTGGTTTTATAAATTTTATTATATTTTAGAGTTACATACACTTTTTTTCAGAATGCAAAACATGAAGTACATTTTATAAATATTTTAGTATCACTTTTTGTATGATTTCATGAGTGTAAAAGTATTAAGGATAACAAAATAGATTTTTTTTTGTTATATTCTCTGATTTGATCAGATAAATAATTTATTTAATATATTTCTACATTTTTACATAAAAATTGTTTAGTGACATAACATGCTTGTTTCACCTATAAAAAATTACACTATTTAGTGTACTTATATATTATATTAAGGGCATAGGGGGGTAGGTCTGACATTTTTTTTACTAAAAATAACATTGGATCTTATATGAAAGCTTAAAGTACAAACTACAAGCCAGTTTTTATAGAATAAAAACATATTATTTAACTTTTGAGATGTTGTAGATGTTATAATAGTTTCCAAAACAAATGAATGAATTGCTAATTTTTCACGGTCAATTTTCTCAGAAATTAAAAAAATCACTAAAAATCTATCTTCACCTTCATTTTTTGAGCTAGAGACCTCAAACTTTCGGGAAATATTCCTTTTATAATTTAAAAGACTTTGAATGTTGTAATTTTAAACATATTAAAAATAAAAGTTTTAGATAAAAAAAAAAAAAAAGTAGATTTTTTAATAATAATTTTATTTTTTAAAATTAAAAAAATTCCTGCATTCAATCTTTTATAAATTTAATATTACACTTTCTGTAAAATTTGAAGAAGATTGCTTAAAAAATGAAGGAGAAGATAGATTTTTAGTGAATTGTTCTTTTTTGCGTTTTTAGCGCCTTCCATTAGGAACCTATTGAGGTCACCGACTTTGATCGCTCATATCTCAAATTTTTTTTTGAATTTTTTCAAGCGGTTAAAAATGTCTGATAGCTCAGATAAAACACTATAAAATAAGATCAACTTGTAAAAATCAAGGTGGACCCCCCTATGCCCTTATTATTCAGAATTAAAAAACTCAAGTGTTTATTGGACAATAATAACTGAAGTGTTTTTTTTTTTTTATTACTTAATAAAATAAGTTAGACCTTCTAAAAACTATTTGAATGCCTCTTATATCTTAACTATTATAATAATTTCAGGGTTGCCACAAGGTCAGGAAAAATCAGTAAAAACTAAAAACAATGACAAAAGTCAGGAAAAGTTAAGAAAAAATGGGGGTTTTTGAAAAAAAGTCAGAAAATTTGACAAAATTAATAAATAAGTCAGATTTTGTCAGTTTAAATTTACAAAACATCTTGTTTTCCAAAGCCTTCAAATGGTAAATAGTTGATAAAAAAACCTTTAAATTCAGAAAAGTTGCAAAATTTTCCAAGAAATTTACAAAATTATTGAATTTCCTATGCATTCATCTGGTATAAATTAATAACAAATCCTTAATAAAACTTCAAGTTTTTTTTATTTACATAATAAACAAGTACCTTACTTGAACTAGCAGTTTTTGTAAGCTTTTTAGTATTGATGATCTGTAGCAAGGATACTTCCATAGTGAAACTGATATATAAACAAAAGTTTATCTAGCGTAATTTTAGAATCAAAGTGTTTTTTGTTTAAGTAATTAATTGAGTGATTTATAAATAAGCAGTTAGTGTAGTATTTTATGTAACAAGTTGATGTGTATACTTTACCTCTTTATAATTTTTCAAAATTGTTTAAATTTGTAAAATAAGTTTTAAGAAAGGTGTATGCCATGATTAAGTTTACTTATTTGTATTTTTATAGAATAACTTAAGTTTTTAAAATAAATAAGAGTAGATTTATTTGTTGCAAATTTTATACTACATGATAAGAGGAAATATTTTGTACAACAGATATATAGTTTACAGGGTTGCCACTTGGTCAGGAAATCAGGAAAAGTCAGGAAAATTTTTTTTAAATGACAAAAGTCAGGAAAAAATGGGAGGTTTTGATAAAAAGTCAGTAAATTTGATAAAATTAAAAAAAAGTCAAATTTTGTCAGTTTTAATTTACAAAATTCCTTGTTTTCCAAAGCCTTCAAATGGTAAAAATTAATTAAAAGTCCTTAAAGTCAGAAAAAAATTCAAAAATTTTCCTAAAAATTTACAAAAAAAATGAATTTTATTTCCAATGCCTTCACCAGGTATAAAATAGTAAAATATCGTTTATAAAACTGCATAAATTTTCTATTAACATATTGAACAAGTACCCTACTTGAACAAGCAGATTTTGTAAGCTTTTTATTATTGATGATCTGTAGCAAGGACACTTCCATATTGAAACTGTGATATATACACAAAAGTTTATCTTGCATAATTTTAGAATCAAAGTGTTTTTTGTTTTAGTAAATGATTGAGTTTTTTATAACTAAGCAGTTAGTTTAGTATTTTATGTAACAAGTTAATGTGTATACTTTAACTCTTTATAATTTTTTCAAAGTTGTTTAAATTTATAAATTAAGTTATGAGAGAGGTATCTGCCAAGATTAAGTTTACTTATTGTTTTTACTTTTTGTAGAGTAACCTAAATTTTTAAAGTAAATAACAGTATATTTATTTGTTACAAATTTTATACTAAATGATAAGAGGAAATATTTTTACATCAGATATTTAGTTTACTTTTTTATGTCTTTTCTTTACAGTTACTTAAGTATATTCTTTCTTAATTGATTTTTGATTTAAGAACTCTATATTAAATAGAGTGGGTAGTGTTTTATTTAACTAAGTGAACAGTTTATAATAGTAATACATGTTTTAGATAAATATTTTTTTATTATTAGATATTTTTACCTTCTAGGTTGTATTACAACTTTTATGCTCATTCTTACTAAAGTTAAATTTTCTAGTTAGATAAATAGCTTATTACTGGTAGAGAGTAAATTTAGTTTTGGTATTAAGTAATTAGATTAGATTAATTTGAACAGAAAACTAATACTTTATGTATTGGGTGTTCAAACTCAAACTAATCATTGTTATTTTTCTTTTCAGATTGTCTTTTTTAAGGTTTGAATTGTTAAAGTTACTTATATTTCGTTTCGTGATGCTAAAAAGTTGTGTCTTTTTTCAGACTAGCTGTGTTTATAAAGTAATTATACAAGTAATTTGCTAATAGAGCTGTATATTGCAAATACATCAATCATACACAGATGGTTCAAGTGATGTAATGGAAGTTTGATGATTTAATTCAGGAAATTTTATTTTTGTAAGCTATATTAAAATTTAAAATTTTAATGTGATGAAGGTATTCTGCCTCTTTTGTCTCTAAATACCAGACAGAATTGAAAATTTGACTTAACAAAAATAAAAAAATGGTATAGCCTTAAAATCAGTCTCAGTCTTATACACACACTTATAAGAGATCTTTCTGTTTATCTTCTTAGTTTTAGTTTTATTTTAAATTTTTAACTAATAGTATCTAATTTATGATATTAAATTTCTCTATTTGCTAGTAAAATATTTTGTTTTCTACAGAATTGAAAATGTTTGTTTTTTAATAAGGGAAATATCTCTTCGAAGTGTGTGTATAAGACTGAGACTGATTTTTTTTGATGGTTCTAACCATTTTTTTATTTTTGTGTATTAATATTACAGGGTTGCCACACACTCAGGGAACTCAGGGAATTTTCAAACTGTAGAAAATCTCAGGGAAACTCAGGGAATTTTGGCATTTTTCTTTTAACTCAGGGAAACTCAGGAGAGTTTTGATTTTTTCTCTAAATTTCAGGGAAGTTTTTGAAAATCTCAGGGAAATTTTTTTCTAGATCTAGAATGAGGTTTAGTTAATCCAGTTTCAATATTTTGTTCAAAAGTAGTAATTTTTATTATTTAAGTGGTTATTTAGAACTTTTTTAGCCTTGCGGCTAGTTCTTCAATATTCTTAGTATTAACATTGTAGTTTTTTAAGTTTTAAATTTATATTTACTCAAGTAAAATCAAACAGTTTAGAATTTTAGTTTTGTTAGTAATCAGAATTAACTAAGTTCTGAATTATTAAAATTTGTAAAATCTTCTAAATAAGTAAGTAATAAGGAAGTAATATCAACTAATATGGGAGAGATGACAATAAGGTCCCGAAGAATGATCAAAGATCATCTATATGCAAACAGTCTAGAACCAAGCACAGTTGAACTAAGTTCTGAATTGTTATAATTAATAAAATCTTCTAGGGCCCAATATTTGGCATATCTTGAGCAACAGCGCTTTGCTAAAAATGTTCCAAATAAAGGTGATGCTTTGAGCAAGTTAGGAGAACAAAAAAGTAAACTTACAAAGCAACTCAAATGTTTGAATGAAGACTATGATAAATATACTGCAGATGCCAACAAACAGTCTGATTTAGAAGCAATGAAAGAATTATTAGCAAGAGGAATAGCTGCTAAGGACAACGCAAATAAACTTGAAAATAAAATTAAAACTATTGATTTAGAAATTGCATACTTAAAAAAACAGTATTAAGATTTTTTTATTAGGTAATGTGAAATTGTTTTAAAATCAAAATTATGTTTTCAGTTATTAAAATAGATTGTGTATGAACATCTAAAAGACATAAAAAAAAATTTAATTTTAGATTATTTTGTATCAGTTGTTAGGTATTAAGTTGTACTTTGATATGAGATATTTCTTTAGCTATTTCTTTAAACTTTCTTTTTGCAGGTTTTTTTACAATAATGTTAAGCTTTTAAGTTTTATTTACTGCATCCAGAACAGTTGCTAGGAAAGACATACAAGTCATAATGAAGTTATTATGTATGCATTTAAGTGAGTTCTTCATGTGAACTTATTATTATAGTATAATTAAATTTTGTCAATTAAAATGTCAAACAAAATAAACTTTATTCTTTTATGTAGAAAGTTAACTAACAAGTTTACACAAAGTTGTGCAAAAATTTAGTTTTTAATTTTTAATTGGTTTAAACCTTTTAAGATTGAGTTTTTGAAAACAGTTTTTTTCATAAATTTAATGCAGAAGCATACACATACAACCTTCCTTTTATTTTTAAAGAAGAAAAATGAGAATGAGGTGTTAATAATTTGTGTTAGAAGAGACAATTTTTTTTTTAAGATTTGAAAAATACTCAGGGAAATTTAAGGTTACTCAGGGAAATTTTTGGTCACTCAGGAAGATTTTTTGGCTCAAAGAGTGGCAACCCTGATATTAGATTCAATACTTTATATAGTTTCAAGTGTTAGAATATATATTTTAGAATAAGTTTAAATTAAGAGTTTGATTTAAAAAAGTCAGGAAAATTTTTATAAAAAATCATGAAAAGTCTAGAGATTTTTCTTAGCTTGATTTGTGGCAACCCTGTAATTTACTAGAATACTACTTTTGCATGTAATTTAATACTGTCCATAGCATAAAATTTTCATTATATGCTACAAGTAGGGTTTCTCACTTCCCTATAAATTTCTATAAATTTGCAATATTCTGAAAAATTCCTATAAATCCCTAATAAAAACTGAAAAATATGTGAAAATCTCTAGAAAGTATGTTTTTTTTTGCTTGTTGATTGAAATTTGAAAGCCAAAACAGCTAGATAGCGTGGTGAAAAACACATAATAAATAATTATTTTTTTTAATGCAAAATCATTGCAATCTAAGAGCAAAACTATGGCTCATTTGCGCCACACAGAGGATCAAAATTTTCTAACTTATATTAAATACAATTTATTTAAAGTTTTCTAATTTTACTTAAATTAGAGTTCAAAAATCCTCAAACTTTTGTAAATGACTGTTCTTATAAATGGTTAATGACATATTTTACTACATGTACCTTTTAAATATGTTTGTAGTGTTTAAAATTCCTTGTTTTTTTTTTGATAATTGACCTATAAATTTGATATTATTTATTGATTTCCCATTAATTTTTTTTTGAAACACTAAAGCTCCCTTTATAACCTATATAAAATAGACATAAAGACTTTCATACATCAAACTCTATCCTATAATAAGTGTAAACTTAATAACTTTGATGATAAAAAAAAATTAATATTAACATATTAATTTATGTAAAATTTAAGTTAAAGAAGTTATGAATAGTAGCTTTATAGAGTTGTTATCCTACACTATCTATCAAGCAATTTTTTTAAAATTATTTCCCTATTGTTTTTCTTTAAATTTTATGGGTTTTGCTATATATTTTTTTGAAATTTAGTTGTAACCCTGTAAATGACAGGTAGATAAACTACAACTTAGATTGTATTTACCTGCATCATGCTTTTATTAAGTTGAGGTAAATAAGAACCATGAAGTAGTAGCAAGTTTAACCTTTTTCGTACTAAATTTTTAAAACTTGTATTTTTCATAATTAATATTATAATCAACAATAATGCTATTTTTATGTGAAAGCAGAGTTGCCAAAAAACTTTGAATCCTGGAAAAACCTGGAACATGACAACTGGCAAAAAAAAACACCTGGAATTTTAAACAAAAGTAACTAAAATACTTGGAAAAACTTTGAATTTTAAACTAATTCTACACATTAAGTGATGAAGTTTTTAGAAGATGCGTAATATTTGTTATTTAAACAAAAACACTTTTGTAACATATAGTTGTTTCAAATTTAAAAACTCATTCAAAGTAGCTTTGCAGTATCTTATTAATGTTATTATACTATTAGTAGTTTTAAACTTTGAATTTAACTTTTTACTAAAAATTAATCAAAAAAATTGTTTTTTAAAATAGGAAAAAAATGAAAACCTTTAGCAACCTTGTATTAGTAAAATGCTGCTTACTTATTTTTTTTTAAATCTGTCCTATATATACTATGAATTTTATGTAATTTTAATATAAATATTGTGGTACACATTTTTTTTTACAGTTAATTTTGTGCATCCTTTACAAAAGGCTGTGGACCTTTTATGTGTATAAATAAGGATTGCTACACACTCAGGACACTTAAGATATTTTGAAGCCTTTGAAAGTCTCAGGATATTATAAAGTTGTTTTTTAAACTCAGGCTGAATCAGGACATTTTTGTTTGTTATAGAAAACTCAAGATAGTTTTAAGATTTTAAAAAATCTCAGGACAGATTTAGTTGGTTTTATTGCAATATTTCTGCTTTTACATAACCAATTTTGTTCAAGAACTTGATTTTTAGTAAATTTCTAAATACTTAATTAACTTATCTTAGCCTTGCAGCTAGCTCTTCACTACTCTTAGAAATAATATTGTGTTTGTGCCAGAAGCTAAAAATTATAAAAAAGCTCAGGATAGTTTAAGATCACTCAGGATAGTTTTTTTGACTCAAAGAGTGGTAACCATGATAAATAAGTATAAATTTAGTAAAAATGATAATGTTATTTATTTTACTACAGCAATAAAAAACAAAACCTATCGAAATGGATTTATTACCTAATGTAACAAAAGATTTTAGCTCCAAAGATTACTGGAATAAATTTTTTACTAAAAGGACAGCTGCTTTTGAGTGGTATGGAGACTATTTGGAACTATGCAGTGTTTTGCATCGCTACATTAACTTCAAAGGTTTTTTTAAAGTAATATTTTTATATTTAGGTCTTTTGAAACTTTTTTATTATTAGAAAGACTAAAAAACTTTTTTTTTGTAAATATTGTTCAAAATAACACTTTTGAGTCCAGTTTTCTCAACATCTTTATCAAAAAGTATTAAAATTCCAAGCAATCTTCACTATTCTCTTCCACTAGCTTTGACCTGATTTCCTGGCTATCTTATACTGATTGTAACTGTTTAAGGGCAAATGAGGTGTCCAACTTTACAGATAAATTTTTATTAAGGGCATAGGGAGTCCTGCATTTTTTTACAATATTAACATTAGCCTTTATTTAAAGCTTCAAGTGTATACTACAAGATACTTTTTATCAAAAAATAAAATCAATCAGCTTTTGAGATATAAGAAATTTTGTAAAAAAATGCTAATACATCCATATGGAATCAAAAAATTTCAAGGCCAGTATTCTTGAAATTTTAAAAATCTATCTCCTTCATTTTTAAAGCAATGTAATTCAAATTTTTAGGAAAGGAATTTTTCAGTATTATAAACAGCTTGCAGGAAGAGGAATTTGAAAAATAACCCATAGAAATCAAAATATTAATTTGCTATTTTATAATCATATTTGCATACTTAATTTAGGTCGTTCTTCCTCAATTAATATTGATTTCATGCTGTAGAGTTTGCTTTGTTTACATTGTTCAAATCTTATTTTTGAACTGAGTCAGAGTTTTGACAGCGTTTGCAATAAAAAGATGGTCAAATATTGTGCTGTTTTTATCTGTTCCGCAGTGGTCTGTAATTTGTTGGAAGACTTGTGATATTTCTCCAATATAGGAGATGCTCTGATCTGCAGAGCATTTGTATTCATAAATAATATTTGCGTGAAATACTCAACTTCTTCTGGGGTTATAAATTTATTGTTAACACTTGACATTACTAAAAGAAAAACAAATGAAGAGTACATTATTTTTAAAATGTTATTAAGTTTTTGAAAAGTAAGGTAATTTGTTTTAAAACTAAAATGTTTTAATTGGGGACAATTATGTACAAAGGGTCAATTTTGCACAAGTAACAATTTCCAGAAGAATAAATTAATGATAGAAAACAAAATGAATAAATAACAATAACCAACTAAGGATAAGGGGTAACAGTGTTATAAAAAAAACTATTAAGAAAAAAACAAACTTACAAAGGGTAAGGACTAGGGGTAACATTGATAGAAAAAAAATAAAAATTTAAATCTGTGTGAAGTAAGTGACCCTTAGTTCAAAAGTGACACTTCATGCAAAAGTGTCCCTTTGTGAATTTTTGACACCTACAGGTTTCAATTTTTTTATTTTTATGAGTAAATTGTGCTTTTTTGGCTATTTAAGGGTACACATTACATGGTTATTAAATTCATAAAAATCAATCAATAAACTATAGTGGACATGTAACATTTTTGATATTTTCTTTATTTAAATCTAAGATTTAAAGTCAAAGTAGCCAAAAAACCTAGACTTTGACAATTTAACCTAAAAAAACCTAAATAAATCTAAGTTTTAAATAAGTATTGTGTGTAAAATAATGAAATTTTAATTAGCACAAAAATTTGTCATATAGATTATAGATTATTTATTGTTATTATTGGCTTTTTTCAATAAAAAAAACTTATTTAAGGTAGCTTTACAATATAATATTTTGATGTATTTATACTAGTTTAGACAGTAGTTTACCTTAAACATGATTTTATACTGAAGTTAGACCCAAAAACTTGTACTTTCAAAATTTTGGAAGAAATTTCTGAAAAAAAATGTGGTAATCCTGTATATAGTGTATTTAGAGCTTCAAACCAAAAAAAAATTCGTCTAAATTATGCCAGTTGGCATGAAGCAATTTGAAGTGCTTTTACTAAATATTTAAAAATGTTTGAAATACTTTTGTGTGTAAGTAGTTTTTAAACTCGTATTTTCTTTGACGGTTGTCTAACAATTTTTAAGGATACCAAAGTTTTATCCGTTTTTAATAGTTAAATTAAAACTTTTTCAAAACTTTTTGTATTAAGTTAGATTAGTAGTTTTATCATTAAAAATTTTCTTTTAGCACAAAACGAATAGAAATATTTTTTTTATTTATTTGTTGCATTTTTATTGTGAGCCCAGTAAATATTTGAAGATGGTATGTTGTGGACAAGAAAAAATATATATCAGGGTGCCCACTAAACCGGGAATCCTGGAAAAACTTGAATTTGAGAAATAAACAAAAAAAAAAAAACTTTAATTTTAACAATTTTCTATACCAATAAAATTTTGATTCGAAACAAAAAATATATCATAAAGATATATTTTTTTCATTATGAAAATTGTTTTATTAAAAAACACATTTAAATTAGCTTTACAGTATTTTTCAATGTTTTTAACCTATTTAATAGTTTTCTATCTAAACTTAATTTTAAACTGGAAATAGACAAGGGTTGCCAAAAAATATCCTGGAAAAACCTGGAATTTGAGAAATTAAAAAGAAAAAAACTTGGAATTTTGAACAAAAATCATCAAAAACCTGGAACTTTAAACAATTTTTACACTTTAAGTTGTAAAGTTTTGACATGACACAAAATATTTATCATGTACATAGCAAATCTTTGTCATCATCAAAAATTTTTTTTTTTCAAACACACTTGAAGTAGCCTACAGTATCTTTTCAATTTTTTAATACTACTTAGCACATTTTTTAACCTTAAATTTAGCATAAATGTAAAAATAGACCAAGAAGGATTACTTTTAAAAACCTGGAAGAAATTTGTAAAACCTGGAGAAATTTCTCAAAGTTCTGTGGCCACCCTAATATATGAAAGTTTAAGGTTTAAATGAAAAAGAATTATGCAAATATTAAAATCTGAGTTTTCTATATCTCATTAATTGTTTTATAAGACATATTCTTCAAAAACGCCTTTAAGTGTAGTAATACTATATACCAAAAGTCAGTGTCTCTCAATTTACATTGAGCTAAAAATATACCTTATAAAAACTAAACATTATTTTGTAGTACAAAAACCCTAAGTCACGCTCTTAGTTTAATTATTAAATTAATAATAATTCCCAACCAGGGGTGCTCGCACTCCTTGGGGGTGCGAGGCAGCATTCCAAAGAAGATTTTCACTCTCTGATAAAGTTTATAAAGTTAAAAAGTACATTTTGTTATAAAAAGAAGTTGGCCCTAATTTTCTGAATATTAATTTTATTACCACGTCATATAGCAAGAGCGCTTTTCTAGAAGTAAATTCATTTTACTAATTTCATTTAATAGCTGTTAGTTTAGAATTAACGTTTCAGCAAAGCTTTCTTAGAGTTTTACACCTGTGAATTTTAATCTTCCATTCTTTAAATATTTTAATTTCTTAACTGGCCATTAATTGTTTAAAGCAGTTTATGAGCTAGCATCTATTTTAATTGAAATAGTTAAATAAAAATTAGTATCTTCAGCAGGTTTTTTATTAGCTGTTAAGAACAGGTTCTGTTAAGTCTATTACATTTATAATGTTATCTTTTATTAAGCTTAGTTGTGCAGGAAGTGGTGCTTAATTACTGTATGTTATACCATTTAAGATAACTTGTTTTTAGCTTTAATGAAACCAATTTTATAGATCAGCAAAAGTATTCAATGTATTAACTTTATTTCTATTCATTCCTTTTTTGAACTTAAACTGTTTACCTTTTTCAATCTACTTTTTTCTATTTATGTTGTGAGCCAGGGGCGTGTCTAGACTTTTTTCAAAGGAGGTTCACAATTTTTTTGTTCTTAATTTCCCGCTTAAGTACGCATTTCTTAGGTATGCACTGCCAGTTAAGTACGCAATGTTTGGCCGAAAAAATGATTTTTTCTGCTTAGAAATAAAAAAAAACATACAAATATTATATATTTTTATTTATTATACTGTATTAAATTTAGATAAATTAAAACTAAAAGAGCCGGAAAAATTTATATTTATAATCAAATTTTTTTTTTCATGCAATTTAATCTATAAAAATTGAAATTTCACTCAAAAAATGGGTAATTACCTCGGATGATGTTGCACCAATATCAAGCTGAAATTATATTAAATTCAATGTTGTTTTCTACCATAATTATAGGCTTTAAAAATATATTTTATAAATACATAAATAAAACTTATGTATCATACACCAATAAAACTTATATATTTAATTGCTTTTTTTTGAAAAATAAAGCAAATGACACAATAACTTATATACATTCCTATACTGTAAAATAAAATCAATTAAGTGTTTTAGTTTATAACAAATGAATTTAATTCTAATTATGTATTTATATAGCTTGTTTAAAACAAAGAATAATTTTAGATCAATCATATAAGGCTTAAGATATTGATTTTAAGCCTAAAATTATGGTTCAAAAAGATATATATAAAATTTAATTTCAGCTTGATATTGGTGCGACATCCTCCTAAGTAGTTAACAAAAAATGTCTAGTCTTTTACAAAAAAATTAAAATATCTTTAAATTTTAATTAAATGTTTGCCTGATGGTGCAGGAATTCTAATAATGATTTTGAAATCTCTCTGAGTTAGAAATTTCAAAAAATCCAGAACCAACTTTGTTGCCAACAGACGTACAAAAATAAAATAACTTAGATAAAAAAATATCAAAATACCATTAAATGATAAAATAATAAATTTCTAGGTGGTGTAGTGGTCTAAAGATAGTTTTGAAAACTATCTAAACTGAACTTTTTAAGGTTTAAACCCAGTTGGTTGACACATAAACAAAGAGTATAAATTTTAAAATACAAAAGCTTCACACAAGATAATTATATACAACCAACTTGGTAAAATAAAACTTTAGTGATTATATTTGACATTTTTTAAGTAAAATTGAACTTACTAGTTCAAAAACAATACTGTATCAAAAGTTATTTACACTAAGTAACAATTTATAGTGGGAACTAAGAGCATCTTAGTAAAAAGTTTTCTAGAAAAAATTGCTATTTTAAAACTTTTACCTATTATGATGTCACGATTGAAATTTTATTTAAAATCTATTTCAGCTGGGCAAAAACGAGCATTTTTTGTTAAGGAAACTTTTTAATCTTTCAGTATTATAAATTCAACATTTAATATTCAAAGTTTATCAAATAACCAAAACAAAGTTAATAATCAACGCTTTTAGTGATATTATAAGAATCTTTTTTCAGGGGGTTCACAGGAAACAGGAAACCAGTCAAAACACGCCCCTGTTGTAAGCATACAAACTTTTTTTGTATTTGCTTTTACACATATCTTTTGACAATTTAAGACTAAATATCTTTTTAACTTTTTAAAATCTTAACTCAAACCTTTATTATTTTGAAACCTCCTAGCTGCTAATAGTTTTGAAAATAAAACATTTCATAAGCTTAACTTAGAACAGCTGATTTTTATTTCTTAAGTACATATACTCATAACAAAATGTATAAAAAGTTTAGTTTTAAGTTTAAGCCTAATATTTATTAGTTTTCTAGTGCTTTTTCCTCACTTCTAATATTTTTTCAAATCTTAAAAAAATAAATGACAAAGTCATAGGCTGAAGCATTGTTTTTGTATAAATTTTTTGTTAATTTGATTTTTAATTGATTTTTTTTATAAAGATGGATTTGTTTTTTTCGTTTAATTGAAAAGTAATTAATTTTTTTAGTTAGTTTAAAATGAGCAGGTAGAATTACAAGTGATGAGCTCCAAACTCACTTGCTTGACTTTCAGAAAACGTTTATCGTTGCAGAGGGAAGAGTGAGTTCTGATGTTTTCTACCTTATAAAAAATAGATAAAACTTGTTCGAATATAGTTTATTATGTTTTTAAATTTCTAAGTATTTTATTTTAGTTAACATAGAACACTATCATAAAAATTAAAATGCAAATTATTGATTAATGAAATCAATGATTTTATAATCAAATTATTAATAAATAACTATAGCATATACTGTTAGGGGTGTGATATCAAATTAAGAGACTTTAGGGGTGCGGAGCATTAAAAAGGTTGGGTGGATTAGTTGGGAACCACTATTTATTAAACTTTAATAGTAGTTGGTTATTATTGCTAAGTTTATCAATTTTTAGTTTAAAACAGTGTTTTATTATTGATTACTACAACTATTTTAAATAATTGTAAATTGCGGAAGACTTTTCACACATTGCAGCTTGTGAGCAACTTTTTGGTCTTTTACGTATAAAAGGCTGCTAGCTCTTGCTATAGGCGATAAATTAAATATTAAATTCTAATATGAAAAAGTTTCAAAAAGTATAACAAGCATGAAAAAAAGGAGCTATAATTGAATGAATACTTTAAAATGTTTATTAAGTTCATTTTTAAAAGTTTTTTGACTAAATTAATTTGAAAAATCTTATATTGCTTTAGACCAAGTGCTAATGTCTGGATGTGGCAACTCACAACTTAGTGAGCAACTTTACGACGCTGGTTTTAAAAACATCACTAACATTGACATAAGTGAAAAAGTTATTAACCAGGTTATTTTACTTTAAATAAAAAGTTATAAAAATGAATTTTTAATAGAATTTATTGATTTAAAATTTTTAGCAACTAACTATGCATATATTTTAGCATTAAGGTATTCATAATTGTACTTGAAGTTTGCTTATTTTGATACTAATTTTAAAAGAATGCCTGTCCATAGTGTTAAAAATGATGTATATATATTTTATTAGCTTGTTAGAATAAGAAACAAGAAAGGCGTTATTTAAAGTTGTTATTTTAATATTAAAATTATTTTTATTGTTGTTAAATTTGTTACAAATTTTAACTTGGATTTCTTTTAATGCAAGTTAAGATTTAAAAAATAATTTTGGACAGAAAAAATCCTGGAAATAATTAGGTTTGCAAATAATTTTTTTTTATTACATAAAATTATAGAAAATGAGTTAAAAAAAAATTATATTTTTGTTCTCTACAGATGAGAATTTCTAATACGAATCGACCTGAAATGAATTGGATGGTAATGGATGTTAATAATATGAGAATGGAAGACAATATGTTTAATGTTGTGTTAGATAAGGTAACAAAAAAAACTTTATTTTAATTAAGCCATTTATATTAGTTCAATATATTAAAATTAAATAAATTTAGTTTTATATAAAGAATTTAGTTTGTTTACATCAGCATTTACTATCAGCACACAGTGACTTTGGAAAAAAAAATCAATTTTGTAATTCTTCTTTAGAATTACTGATCGGAAGTTCTTTTGAAAACTTGAAAATTAAAATTCCATCTATAACTGAAACCATGCTAGCTGGTGCAAAGTTTAAAGAATTTATTGCTATATATTCAATAACACTAAAATAAGAAAACCAACGCTAAAAGAAAAGACAAACAAAAAAAAACCTTAATTTTACAATTATTTTGTTTATTTTTTATTGTTTTAAAAATTTTTATAATAAATTTATTATACATATAGTAAACAAAAAAGTTTTTTTTATATGTAATGCTCTTTAATAATGTTATTTATTGTTGAATAAGAATTTGAGTTTAACATTTATACAAAAAATAATAATATATGACATAACAATTTATCAATCTATTAGCCAAACTTAAAAACCATTGGACATTAGAAACCATGTTTTTTACAAGTTGATCTTATTTTATAGAGTTATTTCTAACAGGGTTGCCACTTTACCTGGAATCCTGGAAAAACCTGGAATTTGATAATTTAGGCAAAAATAACCAGGAATTAAAGAAATTTTGAAAAAAACCTGGAATTCTGAACAAAAAACCTGAAATTTTTAAGAATTTTTAAATGTTCAGTAATAAAATTTTGGTTTGACTCAAGAAATTTATGATATAGATGAAAAATTTGTTATCACCAACAATTTTTTTATTAAAAAACACATTTTAAGTAGCTTTACAGTATCTTTTCAATCTTTTTATACTGTTTAACACTGTTTCTTACCTTAAATTTAACTTTAAACTGATATAAACCCAAAAAATTTGTACTTTTAAAAACCTGGAAGAAATTTAAAAAACCTGGAAAAAATTTTGAAAAAACGAGTGGCAACCCTGTTCTAAGCTTGAAGATGCTTTTTATCGTTTTAAAAAGTTTGAATTATTTTTTGAGATATAACTAGTCAAAGTCGGGCCGCGTAATAAGTTTCCTATGGAAAGGAAAAACTAAAACAGCGAAAAAAGACTATTTTATTTAAAATCTATCTTCCCTACATTTTACAAGCAATCTTCTTCAAACTTTCACAGTCTAATTTTTATACAATAACAAAAAAATGTTACTTAAGAATTAAAAAAAATTGTAAAAATCTTAAAAAAAAACACTTTTTTTTTTTAGATTTTGTAATAAAATTTAAATTTTTCTACATTATTAAAATTCTAAGGTAATGTTTTTTTTCTTTTAATATAAGGAACATTTCCTGAAAATTTGAAGAAGGTTGCTTGAAAAATGAAGGAGGAGATAGATTTTTAGTGAATTTTTAAATTTTCGAGAAAATTGACCCGAAAAATTTGCGGTCCATACGTTTGTATCGGAAACTTTGTATTAAAGTTACAATATCTCAAAAGTTAAATGATATTTTTGAATTCTATAAAAAACAGACTTGTAGTTTGTATTTAAAGCTTTCTTATAAAAGCCAAAGTTAATTTTAATAAAAAAAATGTCGGAACCCCTCCTATGGCCTTCAAATAGAAACTTTTTTGATTTTTTTGAAGCGTAATAGTTTTTTATTTACAATGTTAACAAATACTTATCAGAGTATACTTCAAAATTCTGTTTACAGTACAAAGATCTCTATATTTTTAGAAATATAATCAGTTTTTTGAAATAAGTGTCCTATAAAAATATATGAAAGAGAAATTTGTCGTGACTAATTTTAAAGTATTTAAAAAAGTTAAGTAGAAATCTACCTCCTACATTTTTAAAGCAATTAATTTTAAGTTTTAAAAAGAACTGCAAATAAATTTTGGTAGCGGGTTTTTGAAGAGGAAATTAAAAAACAATTATCCCTTACAGAATAAATATTAATTGTTTTGCTCATTAAAAAAATAAGTTGAAATTGAAAATTTTTCCACCAGGTGTTTGTTATTTGTTAGAATGGAAAAAAAATAAATAAAAACGATTGCCCAAAAACTGGAGGAAAAGATAGATTTTTATTGAGATAGTCTTTTTTTTCTTTTTAATTGTTGCATTTTATAAAAAACTTGTTGAACACTCTAACTTTGATCACTTATAACTAGTGATGTACCGGACCCGGATCCGGACTTTTTTTTCAAGTTAGAATCCGGCCGGAACCGGATCCGGACTTTATTTTCAAATTAGAATCCGGCCGGATCCGGATATCAGACAAAAAATGGCAATATCTGGCCGGACCCGGATAGTGAGTCCGGTACATCACTAGTATAAATTAGCCTGAGTCAGAATGAGGTTTTTAAAAACTGAAAAAAAAAACTTTAATCTAATAATAAGTAGAACAGCTAGCAACAAGGTTTACAAATTTAGGTGTTATTTACAATTAAAAATCTGAAATTAAGTTCTTGAACAAAATACACTAGAAAATTACCAAATATTGAAAACTGGATCAGCTCAAACTCATTCAAAATTTAAAAGAAAACTAGCCTGAATCAGTCCAAAATTTTCTAAAATTCCCAAAAACTTTCAAACTAGCAGGATTTCCACTGTTTAAGTCAATAAAACTAGCTAGAGTGAGTATAAACAAGCCTGAGTCAGAATGAGGTTTTTGAAAAATGAAAAAAAATACTTTAATCTAATAATCTATAGAACAGCTAGAAAAGGTTGACAATTTGGTAGTAAAGTTGTGGACTGATTGTGGTACACTTAACTTATAGTACTACCCATCATAATTAAATCCTACCTTATTTAATTAATATCTAGCAAATACTAAATTCTAACTGAGACTACTTTCTATAATCAGATACGATAGTTTTGAGTGATGAATCTTTTATATAAAACACAACAAGAAATACTAGCATATACAAAATTATTAATTACTTTGGTAACACTTTAAAAATTGGAAGCTATTTAAATCTATATCAAAAGACTTAAAACAAAAAACTAAAAATTAGTAAAACTTTTAGTAAAGAAGAAACTGTAAATTTTTTAATAAACTATTAAACTATAAGCCTGGCTTAAGTATTTAAACAATTAAACACCAGTTGAAATATTCACTTTTAAAACAAAACACTACTTACAATAAGCATTCACAAAAAAGTTCAAGATATTTTGTTGCTTCAAGCTGCACACCAAACTAACTAACTGCTTACATATAAACTGCCTGTCATGTTCTGATGTTTTGTTGCATCAGTATTTAGTTTAAAACATTTCGTCATATGATTCTCATTGGCTCGTACATTCAACCGTATTAACTCTAAATATTCTCTGAGCTCAACTTTAAATATTAATTAATGCAAGTATTCATTCTAAACTTTTCAATTTTACAACATATGTAAAGAGTTGCATTTCTGAAATGTTTATTTCATAGTTTAAATGTAAACAAGTGTAAATTAGTCACGTGTACAAAATGAGCCAATCACGGTAGGTGTTTAATTTCAACTGATTTCAACAGTATGCTAATTTTTACTAACTAGATCCGGGTCCGGCCGGATCTCTGTTAGGATCCGGCCGGACCCGGATTCGGATATCAGACAAAAATGGCAATATCCGGCCGGACCCGGATAGTGAGTCCGGTACATCATTACTTATAACTTTTTCTCAATTTTAGTTTTGAAAACAGGGTAGTTAAATAATTGGTAGCTCTGTAGGATATGGGTGTTGTTACCGTAATACCTACTTTATAAAATTATAACTTTAATAATTGGTAAATTGTGTTTTAGTCTACTTAATATAAGTCAGATAAGAAAGTTTCAACAGTGTAAAATTATATAAAGAACCACAAAACACTGTGATAAAAACGCTACTTCAGAAGTATAATTTACTTTTATAAACGTATAAAATAAAATAAAAACTAAAGAACAATTTAAGTTTAAGTGAACAACACTTTTTAAACTTTAACTAATATAAACTTAAAATGTTTAAAGAACTCTAAAAAAACTAAATATTGTTTATTAAATAATACTTCTTATACATTAACCACAAAAATACACTAATAAATTTGCATACAGTTTTTCTAAATAATAAAGGTCTAAGTTTCAGTCTCTAGGTCTTATACAACAACTCTATATAATAATAATAATGATAACATTGCCTGAGATACTTGCGTTCTAGTTGACTTATTTTGTGACACTCAGCATTCAAATACTCAACATTGAAACAATCGAAGACCATATGAAATATGCATTATAGCTTTATTCAGGGATGCCACAAAACCTGGAATTCTGGAAAAACCTGAATTTTATACAAAAATCACTAAAAATAGTCCTGGAATTTAAACAATTTCGATAATTTAAGTATTAAAATTTAGATTGGAAACGAAAAATATATCATATGGTTAAAATTTTTTTGTCATCATCAAATTTTTTTTATTAAAAAATTTTTTTAAGAAGCTTTACAGTATCTTTTGAATATTGTTATATTATTTACCACAAATTTCTACTTTAATCATAAGTTTAAACTATGAATAGACCAAAAAGCGTGGACTTTCAAAACCTAAAAGAACTTCACAAAGCCTGGAAGAATTTTCTCAAAAATCAGTGGCCACCCTGTTAATTACAAGTGCAAAAAATAAGATTAAAAAAAAAAGTAAATACGCCCCTATGTACTTATACAATTTCTTATCATTTAATTCCGTAAATTACTCTCTTGATTTTAGCAATAAAATCAATCAATAATCTAATAAATCATAATCAAAAGACAGAACTTTTAAATTAAATATTTCAACTGAATGTAGTAGTTTTTTTAAGAATTTTTTAAAACATTTTTACCATATAGAACAAGTCCTAAACTTACAAACAGGGTACTAAAAATTGAATTAAAATGATTAGAAATTAAATGTATTTAAAAGTGACGATATTATTTTGTAATATTTTTACTTAATTTGCATTTATTGATGTAATTAGGGAACGTTGGATGCAATGATGAGTTCAGAAGAAAGTGATAAAACTGTTGAAAAGGCATTTAAAGAAATAACCAGAGTCTTGAAAGTAGGAGGAAGATATCTGGTGCTTTCACTTGCACAAGATAATGTTTTACAGCTAATGCTTGACTTTTTTTCATCTCACAACTGGTTGATTAGAATTCATAAGGTTTGTTTTTGTCTCACAAAATGTATAGCCTTAGTTATGAATTAAATAAAATAAAAAATATTTTATGGTATATACTCTAAGCTTTCAAACTATAGCTAGTGTATTACTTTCAAAAAAAGTACCTCATTTGTTACGAAAAATCACAGAATTAGTAATGATTACTATTTACCATTTTTATTTTGCCATAGAGGGCTTTTTTTTAAACACTTTAAGAAGTATTATAAACCAGTGAGCCTATAAAAGCTCTAGATACTGTGGTACTAATACACATAAGAGGGGGATATCAAAAATTATAAGTAAAGTAATGCATTTTTTACTAGTTAAAAAAGAGAGTAATTTATATTTTATCTTGTATTAAAGTTTTTAATTAAATAGAGGTAGGGAGTACAGCATTTTTTGTTGTCATATTGTAAAATTGACATTTAAACATTTTATTCAGATGTATTTAGGCGCCATTAAGAAGAACTTCAAAACAAAAAAAAAGTTACAAAAAATCTTGCACCCCAAAATCACTTTTTTTTTTTGGTTTTTCGAATTAAATAGTAATAAAAACACTTATGTTATTATACATGTCCTAGACTTATAATTTTTATCATAAATGAAATTTTGTATTTAAAGACAATTCAACTACTTTTGATGTGTTATAAAGTCATAATCACACAAAATATGCATATTTGTCTGTAAAATAGTGCTTTTGAAAATATTAAAAAGCATAGCTGGTGTTTAATCTTATTAAAGTATTTAATTGTAAAATGAAACTTTGTAGGTATACTTACTTTAAAGGTAAGTTAGGATATGTGGTATATGTATTAGCAGGATATCTGATGTCCTAATTTATTTATCTATGAAGGTTTTAAAAAAACCTTAAACAATTATTCAATCTGCATTACAACAAAGTAACGAAATATTAAAAAGTTATGATTTATTAAAGGCAAGTTAATGTTGTATGGCATTACACAATGATAGCAAAATAAAGAACGTTGCAAAATAAAACTAACATTGTACTGGATCATTTAGTATTAACACTTATTATTATTGCAAAATGACTTATACTTACAAAAAATTTTAGTATAAAAAAACTGTCACATGATTGATAAAATCTAATGGACTACCTGTTTGAAATAATTAGGTAAACATAATACTTTAAAGACTTTAAAAACTATCATTTAACTTTCTGTAAAAGACATCTGTCCTACTAAAAAAATATTTAGATATGGTTTCTCAGTGAAAAAGATCTTTCATTAGAAACTTTCCATTCTCCTTCAATTTTACAATATTATATATAGAATATATGAATAGAATCTATATGCAAGTTCAGCAAATCACGTTTAGGTGGGTGTTTCCACTTCAAATTATTTCCATCTCGAACTCTCATATGGTGGTCCATCTTGTAAGTCCCTTCATCATTTTACCTACCTTCACAAGTAGCAATATACCAGGTGTCTAATGATCCTTCACTAATTAATGTGGCATCTATAATGCCCTACCAAAACATCTTTATTGTTTTCTTTCTGTATATAGGGGGAAGAAGCCCCTACAGTTAATGCTGCATCAGCGTTTGTTGGTAATGAACACAGAGACTAAGAGCCTTCATCATCTTCTGCAACAAGAGCATATAAATTTAGGAGTTTTTCCTCGTGGGTATTATTATTTACTATGAAAAGTTCTGGATTACCCATTTTAGATCAGAATAAGCTTGCTAAAAGCTGATAGGAATATGAAGTAAATTTAGTTATATATAATGGTTTTTAAATTTCTAGCTAAAAATAGTTACGTCATAAAGAAGTAAGTATAAAAATCTGTTTAAAAGGTTAAAATTAGAGTTAAGTTTTACTTTACTAATTTGAAAATATTTTTAAGACAAAACTTAAGATATTTAGTGATTAAAGATAAAATCAGTCAGTAAATGTAAAAATAAATGCTTGAAACCTTTTGTTGAATCTCTAAAAAAAATTTAAGAATCTTCATTATATTGTTTTGAGTAGATTATATACGTCATGATTATGAATATTCATAAAAGTTTAAACATAACAGTTTAGTTCAACTACTTAGCTTTTTGTTTGAGTTTGTTTACATCAGCTATGTTTTCAGAGCTTAGTTGTTGAAGTGTTTTAATTTCTAATTTAAAGGCTTTATACCAAAAACTTTTTAAATTAAAACTATTAGCAGTTTATTTTTATATTTTACTGTTTGTTTAAAGTTATTAGAGATATTCACAACATTAGAACTTAGCTTTTAGATATAAGTACCAAGTTTTGTGGGAGTACAAATTTTAAGTAAAACTCATTTTTCTTTACAAGAACAAATATTAAAGTTTTTTTTATTTAAATGTAAGCTTTTTAAATCTGATATGATATCAGCAATCACTGAATTTATTTAGAGTTAAGGATTTATAATTATGTATCAATTTTAAGTATTAGTCAAAATACTATAATAAACATTTTTTACTTATTTTAATACTAATGTTAGCGTTTCATTTTAAATTTAACAAACTACGACAATGCACGTCGTTATATTATAAATCTTCTGTTTATATTGTTTATACTTATTGCTTAATTAAATTGAACAATTGTGTTTAGTAATATTAAATTTTTACACTAGTAATAGATTAGATATAACAATTTTTTAAATTTATCGCTGAATTTTTTTGTTAAGGGCATAGGGAGTCAATCACCTTTTTCTCAATTTAGTCTTATTTTATCGAGTTGTAACTAAGCTTTGAGTTGCTTTTTGCAGATTTTTATAGCTCAAAATATTTTTGAGATAAAGCTGGTTGAAGTTAGTAACTCTATAAAAGTACTAATCAAACACCCAATACCTTAATTGACTTTTAAAGGGGATTTTCCTTACTTTGAAAAAATGTCAGGCTAAATTAGTCTCAGTCAGGCTAAATGAAAAAAAATTTGCGCACGAACCCTGATTATTAAGTGTCTTGAAATTTTTTGAGATATTAAATCTATTACCATTTGATACTTCTGACAATTTTACTAACAAGTGAATATATTTAAAACAAAATATAACACACTATAAGAGACTTGACGAAAACTTTCTGAACATTGTAATAGCATTTAATACTGAAACAAAAAACTTTAAAACTTTGCTAACACTTAAATATTTAAACATTTTTTATCATGTAAATCTTAAAGAATTATTTCAATTTCTATTAAAATTTCAAAGGCCTAACCACAACTATTTAAAATTGTAGTAGCATTTATTAAGTAAAAAATAAGCTTGTATACATATGAAATTTTAAATTAAGCTAATAGACATCATTTTTAACTTTTTTATTAAGTACAATAAACCATAAATAAGTTTCTAATAAATATTTCTATTTATATTTACTGTGAAAACCTTTAGAATTTGTTTTGATTGCTTCTACATTTTTTGCTTTAGTTAGATAATAAAAACTTATCCCAGTATTATGATGACGTCATTAAAAATAAAAATTGAACAATTTTGCAAAAATAAACTGCTTCAACTAGGACATCCATAAAATTACCTACCGAAAATCATTATATTTAACTAATTTTACACCGTATTCTTAGAAACATGTCGAACAATTACCCTATTTGAACAAAAGTTGTTGTATGTAATCTTTATAGTATTGATTACCTGTGGCAAGGACACATATAGTGAAACTTTGGTATATACACAAAAGTTTATTTTATATCTGGACACTTAGAGATTATTAGCAAAGAGGTAAGCAGTGAGAAAATAGTATACAGTAACCTCTCGCATCTTTACGCACTCTCGTTTAGTTACGCATTTTAGAATTTTAAAAAATTCAAGATATAAAGTTTTAATTTTTTTTAATGTTGCACAAACTAGGTTTATTGTATATTTTCAAAATACTTTTCAAAAATTTGAAGTGAATAACTTGAAAAACACAAGGGATGATTTTTGACTAAATAAATATTTATGCAATTTTAGTTTGTGCCTTCCATAAAAAGCCTATTGTACTCTATAGCTTTGACCCTTATAGCATAGGTGTCTTAACACCCCTTCTTTTATACCTTTAAATAAATAAATTCAATTCATCAAATTCTTATGGCATGAAATTTTATTCCTACTCAAAAAATTTATTAATATAACTTAAGTACAATGCAAGACAATTTTATCCTAATGTGAGCAAACTTCAAATTAAAAAAGTTGTAGTAACATAAACAATTTTTATTAAATTTTTTTTTTATATTTTATATATTTTTGTACAAAAGAAGAAGTCCATTACAGCACCAAATGCACAATTTTGTAAAAGGCTATAGAAACAAATTTTGATACAGACACCACACTATTTCTTAATTGTAAACAATTGACTAATTATAAATTGAATTCGCTAAGTAGTAGAATATAAATGTTAAGTATCAAATAAGTCACATGTAAATAAAGATAAAGATGAAATCTACTTATTATTAAAGTTAATAAAAACTTTCTACATAACTATTATTTTATATAATTTTTTATTTTTTCATGCATACATGTATAGTTTTATCTTTTGTTTTCATATTTATAAATAAAGTAATTAAATTTTTAAAAGTGGAAAAGTCCACAGCCTGCATTTAACTAGAAGCAATATCAAAAAACAGCCATTATAGTAAGTATATTTGATACCTCTCGTATCTTAACGCATTTTTTCAGTGGACACAATGTGCGTAAATAAGCGAGAGGTGCAAAATCTTAATAATTAAGTTTATATTGATTGTATATTCGTTCAAGTAACTTATTATTACAGTTATCTTTCGCTGAAGTACACAGTCTGAACACAGCAGCTACTCAATAGAAAGTTTCTAGCTAAGAGTTACTAGTTTTCATAAAATAGAAACCAGAAAGAAAGTTTTTATTTTGGTTCAACAATGTGTACTGAATCAGAAATGCTTACTAAAACTTGTACTAAAACTTTCCGTACTTGTCAAAATATGTGTACTAAAAATACGTACTTATTAAAAAATGCGTACTCATAATGCGTTTTTAACTGGAAGTGCGTACTTGAAATGCATAGCTAAAATAAGGGTAAAAGTCAGGCTAAATTGGTCAAAATCTTGTAAATTGGTCAAAATAAAACCGTGAATATGTTAGTACTTGTCAGTACAAATTAAAGTTCTTGAATTAAAGAAAAACTTCTTTAGTATGTATCATAACGTTCATACCAAAAACATAATTTTCCATGTACGCATTCAAGGATTTCTTGCAATGAGAATATTTATCAGTGAGAGTGAAAAATCATAAAGTGAGTGAATCAGTGTTGCTGTTATTAGAATTGTTTGAAAACTAAAGAACATATGAGTTAGCACTCTGAAAGTAAAATGTTAAATATTGCTGTAGCACTTGAAAAACTTAAGTTCAAAAATATAAATACTTTATGGTGGTTATGAATATTATCTTAGTAAGAGGATATTTTAAAATTGAAAAAATAAAAATAAACGAAAAAGTTCTACTTTAAAAAAGCTACGCAGTTAGAACTCTTTTAGTAGGTTACGTCGTTTTATTAGGTTATAAGCCAACCAACAAAGGTTAGAAACAATGTCAATCTAAAGTTGTTAAATTTTGCGTACAAACCTTGTTTAGACCGATTTTAAAAATATTTTCTTATTTTAGATATAGAAGAGTTTGCTTCACATAAATATATTTTTTACAAGTAACTATTTTTAGTTTGACATTAGTAACTAGAATTGAACATTCTAGAAGTAAATTTGAGTTAAAAAGCTAAAAATAGTGTAATTTATTAACTTATCTACATTAAAGAGCATTTTAAATCTAAAACTTTATGTGAATTATTAAAAAAATAATTTTTAAGTAAGTTCTTATAGTTATAATTTATACTAAAGTCACAATAAATTATTGATTTAAAATGTTACAGCTTATTGCAAGTTTCTCACATCATTGAAAAAGAACTAGTGATATCTAATGCTTACATCTTGTAAATTCATCACTATACATTTATGAATTTGTAAAAAGAAAACTATGAAAACATATGTATTATTTCTTATTATACAACGTTTTCGGTGAAAAATCTGTGATTTTTTTTAGGGGAAGTACAGGCTTCAGCATACCCTCTTTAGCCGCTTTATACACAAAAAGCTAAATGTTTTCCGAAGTTTATTTCTGTTTATAAATCTCTTATAAATATTTTTTGATTAATAGGTTAGCTTAGACGAATGTAATTCGGCTGGTGAGTGGAGGATGCCATTATATCTTTTTGTGTTTACTAAAGTTAGTCAAAAGTTCAAACTAATAGAAATATGCTTTGATGACGACGAAAAGCCAAAAAGATTAAAAGACGAAGTAAGACTTGTTTTATTTTTAGTATAACACTTAAAATTAAAACTAACCATCGTTGACAAGATTATAAAGAGAGATACTATTATGTTTAACAACTTAACGTTTAAGCTACCTACCTTAATTGAACAAAAGTGAAGTAATAATACTCTTTATAACAAAAATTCGTCAAAATATATTTCTATTGAAAATTGATGTCTAGAAAAAAAGTAGATATTTTCAGCTACATATTCTGGAAGCCTTATGCATTAAACTTTAAGGCCCAGTTTATGTAAGCAGAAAAATTTCGTATTTCAAAGTAGAGTTTTGAAATCCTAGTAGTAGGTAATTTTAAAGTAATTAGTTCCTTAAATTAAAAAAAATATTGTTTTATTTTTAATTCTTAGTTTTTATCGCTGGATTGTTCTAGTTTGATCTAGTCTAACAAGTTTAATTAGTACAGCAAAGTTCTTAAAAGTTAGCATTTGTTACTTTTTACACTTGATTATTACGTCATTTTATATTTTTAAACTTCATCGTTATAACTGCATAATAATTTTATTTCAGTTTCAATTCAGTCTAATTAAGTGAGATACTATTTTTGACAAAACTTACTTGAAAGTACTCAAATAAACTTAATAAAAAATGAAATGTGTTTTGTTATATTTTTTGAAAAAAAAAGTATATATAACATAAAAATTTTTTGATATGCATAAGTAGTATATAAATTATAAAAGCTGCAAGCTTTGAGAATAAAAAACTACTTAATTCAGGCAGAAGCAAAAAAGGTAATAAAAGAACAGCAGTATTATGCAATGATTCGAAATAATCTTGCTAGTAAAGGACTAGCTAAAGATTTGCCTCAAATAGAACTGTTTTCTTCTGGTTAGTTGAAACTTTATTTATATATGTTTATTTTGTATAGTACTGAGTAATTTAAAAAGTCCTTTTGATCATTTGAAAAAAAAAACAGTTAAGAGCATGGGGTCACTGCGGTTTTTTTTACATCTTGATCTCATTATAGAGATTTTAGGTAACAATCACTTTATCAGATGTTAAAAATTCAAAAAGTTTTTGAGATTTAAGCTTACAAAGTCAATAAGTCCAATTTTTTTATGAAAGCTGCAACTTAAAAGGACGAAAAAAGACTTTTTAATAAAAACCTATCTTCTTCAACTTTTAAGCAATCTACGCCTAAGACCTTTTTTGCCATTCATCAAGCGGTCCGGAATATCTAGTGCAAGTTTCAAATTTTAGGATTATTATTCATGCACACTAAATCAGATTTCGTGCGCATTAAAATAATTTCCGTGCACACTTTGACGATCACTGCACTAGGGTGCATCTGTTGCCCCGACCCCTGAGTTTCCACATGATTTTTTTGGTTTTCTGTGCTTTTTTATCATTTTCTCGTTATTTTTAGGGTTTTATTTTGAGAAAATCAAGAAGTACCTCCGTGAGACTTTCTTCAAGTTATTTTAAAACGCGAAGAAGGTGTTTTTGTGATGATTGCTACATGTACAAAAATTTGCAGCTAAAAGCTTGAAAGTTTAATTTTCAAGTTCCTATACAATTTACTATTGTTGTTGTATGGGTTGTTTTAGAAAAATTTAAAGTGCGCCACGGTGGTATAATCTAGGAAGCTAATACTTTTTGTGTTTTTTTTTATGTGATTCTCCACGCTGAAAAAAATTATCACTATGTTACTCAAATATTTTCATTTTATAGGGGCAACAGATGCACCCTAAAGTACACATTAAAAATCTGTACAAATAAATACATATCATAACTACATATTACTACATATTTTATACTCAAGACTTATTAGTAAATGTATGAACTTTCAACAAATATGTTTTGTATATATGGTGGAAGTTTTTGTTTTATGGAGTTTTTTAGTAATGTGTAAGCTATAGTGGCTCTAAAAATGTTTTATTAAGCTTAATAAATTAATAAAGTAATTAAAGTCAAAATGTTATAGGTACGCAATGTCGGTTCGGTAAGCATTTTTGCGCTGTGTTTAAAGTGCGTACCTTATTGGAATGTTACTGTATTTGTATAAATCCTATATCCTTATGTCATAATTTTAAGTGTTTTAAAACAGTTTACCTACTAAATATTTTTTAATTCATTTAACATTTATCAATTGAAAAAGAAATTCTGTAGTTTTGAAAAAGTTCGTGTAGTAAAAAAAAAGAAGAAAATAAGTAACCTGAATACATACATACTTAGTTACAAATGGTACATAAAAGTTTATTTAGTTTGTATTAATCTTCCAGATGTATTTTGGTAGTTCTGTTTCATTTTCCGTATATATTTTGAAGTCACTGTAATGGTTGAACTTTTTTTGAATGTGCTGCCTGTTGATCCCAAATAGTTTTTTTTTCGTTTGCTGACTTGATTGTTGCTTTATATATGAAATTTTCGACCAAGCATTTGTTATTAAGGTTGAATTTATTTGGCGGGTAGCTGTCTAATTTGCACGAGGGATTAGCACGAAGATACTTTTGCACGAGCAGAACATTTTGCACGGGTTAAATTTTTTTATAATTTCTGTGCTAATTTAAATTTTTTTATGTAGTTTTTTTTTACTATCACTGTTACCTCTAACCCTCGGTCGGTAAGTTATTACTGTTTTATTTATTTATTTTGAAATATTATTTTATTTTTTTCTATTACTGTAATTTCTATTATTAGCTTTTTTTTTAATTATAATTTTCATTAGTTATTTTATTTTTATTATTACTATCACTGTTACCCCTAACCCTTACCCTCAGTCAGTAACTTATTTTTATATTATTTATTGTTTTTTTTAAGTTTTTTTTTTGTTTATTTTACGCTCGTGCAAAAATGTAACTCGTGCAAAATTGACCCTTGGTGCAAAATCGTCTACGTGCAATTTTGTGCCCACGTGCAAATTTGTCTTCGTGCAATTTAGACCTGTTCCCTTATTTGGCAGCTGGAAGGTGTTGTGTTTTTAATCGTTTATATTTTTTTAAGTATTTTTAGTTGTGTATTTTTATAATTTTTTTAACTTTTTTATGCAACTAATAATATTTTGAAATCGCTCCTATTTATTATTTTGTTTAGTTTGTGTTCATTAAAATGTACACTTTACTTGAAATATTTGTCTAGTAGTTGTAAAAAAGCTTTTTAGATGTTAGTTTTTACTGCTTAGCAGTAGAACGGATTGAAGTAATTAGTTTTATTGATCATGCTTATTTCTTTTTTGTCTGTCTTGATCATTTACGTATTAAAGTTTGTGTTTAAAGTTATTACACAAACTAAAAAAAGTATAGATCAATTTTTGGTTACATGTTAATGGGTCGGCTGAATTAGTAAGGTTTTTGAAGTTGTTTCACTCAAAATATGCCAATGAAATAAAGTGATAATATAGCAGTGCATTATTAACATATAAACCCCTAACCCACCATATCAAAACAAATAAAATAAAAAGCTTTATAATTAAAAATTTAAAGAAACTGAAGAAAAATTTTAGCCAATCAGAAGCGCCTAGAAATTGCAGCTGATAGATTATTAATTCAAAATATTTAAGAAACCGTAACTCAAAAGTTAAATATTTTAAGAAATAAAATTGTATCAGAGAAGTTTAAATTAATAAATATTATGATGGTAAAAAATTGTTATAATAATAACTCAAACTGCTTTAAATAGGCATTTTTTCAAACTTTGTAATTTATTTATTTTGACTATATCTCAAACAAAATTTTAAAATAGGAAAATTAAAATTTTCTATAAGGTTCAACTAAAAAGATTATATTGATACAAAATATTAAAAAAGATAATACAACGTTACTCAGAGTTACTCGAGTTTTGAATATTGAAAGTTGAAAAATAATTTCAAATATTTAAAGTTTAATTGTCTGATTTTGAAATGTCTTTCGCCCGCCATTATTAATTGTTTTATATTTGGCATACATAAATAAAATACTTGTAGTGTTTTTTAAAACGTTTTATCTAAAACATTTCTTTCAAAAGTAAACAAAATGAAGATCTAGTATAAAAAAAAAACAATAACGTTTAAATATTCCGTACCATGTTTCACCATTAATAAGGTTTTTCAAAGCAAGTGTATGTATGTGAAATAGTTAATTAGGTTATATATGTAAAGAAATAAAACAAATTAGTTTAGCACTGTTGAATGCTTTAGCTATTAGTCTTCTTATTCATCAATGAAAAAATAATTCCTAAACAAGAAAAAAGGATTTATTAAAAGTTTAAGTAAATTATTTAAGTAATGATACCTATTGCATGAACTTAAAGATGATGTGGTGAATGCAAGGTACAGGATTCAGGTGATTGATTGCAAAAAACAAAAAAAATCTTTTGGAATCTTCATTGTTCCACAAGGACAAGAGCACACATGGATAATGGGATCTAAAGCAGGTAAAATTATTATGCACTTATTTTTATTGTATATCCTTATGTAACGCATATATATGATTATATTCGATGTTTAGTATAAGTCATGATTAAACAATTTACTAAATAAAAGATTTATTGTTATTAATAACTAAATTTTGTTATTTCTAATTGTCAGTTTAAAATTAAACGTAAAACAAAAAAGTATTATTTTAAAATGTTTTTAAAACCCATTTAAACCTTAGTTACCTAAAATAGCACTTTGTGTATGTTTATTATATTTTATAAACTATTTTTATTTACTTAAAATGTTATAATTTATAGCATACAAAAACTCTTACGTTTAAAACAGTTGATAGTTATACTTAATTTGAATTTATGTATTTTAATTTTGTTTTGCATTTAAAAAAGTATTCTAAAAATGTTGTATGTAATTTTTGATAAGTTTATGATTATTATCGTAATTTGTGTCACAAAACTAGTTATTATATTATACTGTATACTATAGGTCGGCAATGTCTTGCCGAGAGTGCAGGTTTCGGCAGATTGGCCGTGGTTTATCTCGACAGGAATCACACGTATGAAAATGAAGATAAAAGAGGTATGGATTTGATACAAGCCGAACTTTCATCGAAAATAATGCAGCTTGCACCTCAAAACCTACCAAAGCATTATAAGGTATATATATGTATGTATATATATGTTAAACCAAATTTTCCTAATAAATTATTTAAAAGCCCTTCAAGTGGGCTCAGTACAAAGTGATTTAGTTTAAGTAATCACCTTATTCTCTATATATATGTAAACACTCAAAAAAGCTCTAGAATAGGCCTACACTTAGAGCTTTTTTGAGACTCCGTAGATCTGTTCTTAAATTTATTTGAGAGCAGTGAAACGCCGTTAGTCGGAATAAAGTTTGAACACAAAAACATGTGTGGTATATATTCCGATAAGCTTAGTTTATCAGGATCTCTAGGATTTAACGCTAATGTTACATCTTATATATATAAAAGTATTTGTATGAAATTTTTATAATGTTTACCTTTTTTTTTTTTCATAAGTAAAAGTTTCATAAAGCATTATTGACTTAAAATATTAAAAAAACTTTTAATCGCATACCAATCTGCCCAATATATCTAAATTTAAATACCTATTAATATAGTAAAATTTAATAATATAAATTTTATATTCCTAATTTAATAAAAAATACAAGTTGATTTTTAACTAGTTAGGTTTAATAAAAATACGTTATGCATTTATTTTAGAAAAACTGTCAAAAAAAAGTTAGAACTGTTTATATTAGTAAGCTAGTAATTAAAAGCTTAAAAACTTATAATGTAAACACCTCAAGGATTGTACTTGTCAGATTAAGTCATGCTGAATCAGTTTTTCAGGCAATATTGGTAAAATATCATGTTTTGTCAGCTCAAATGATTGAATGTTTGTGAATTTCTAAAATGAATATGGGAATTAATTTCTTTTTAGTTTTGATTAAAATTGTAATTACTTTGTAAATAAATTTTTGTTTTTGTAGTTTTTATAATTTATAATTTTGCTAAAACTTTTGACAAAAGTCAGAATTTATCTGTACAAACGATTAAAATAGTTTGCATTATTTATAAATCTTTAAATAAGGGTTTATACCAAATAAACACATACAATATAAATTATTTAATACTTGATTTACATAATACTTGATTTACATCTAAAACATGATTGAAGTTGTTTAATTTTTTAACCAAACAGACGCCGTTTGTATCTTCAGGGGGGACACTCGGCCAGAGATATGTAAGAGCTGAATTTGAAATTAATCAAAAAAGTATTGCAGTTGAAGATTACAAGGCTGTAGCTTCTAACTCAAGTACTTACTGGTGCCGAAGAATTGTTTACCAAGAAAGTTTTATTTCTTTACCTGCCTCTGTGATAACAGAAATTGGTTTAAAATCTTCTAATTTAAACAGTTAGTTATTTATTACATATATTTGTGCTTTATTTTTTTAATTTATGAGTAATATTTCAAAGTATATACTATCAGCTTTAAACATTCATGGCTGCTTGCTAAGTTAAGGGAAAAGAGGTGTAAATATTGTGTTTTACAATTTGATCATATTTTTTAGATTCTTTTCTTAGCTACAGGGCTCGTGCGCGTCAGGCTAAATCAGTTTTTTTGAAAAAATTAGAAAAACGTCGGGCTAAATTTTTTATTTATTTAAAAATTTTAGAAACTCAGTTTTTCTCAGTTCAAATGCTTAAAATTTTTGATTAAAAAAATTCAGAAATCTTTTCAAGATCAAATTGAGATGTGAATATACTTCAAAATAAAGATTTAGTTATTAAAGACAAAATCAGTCAGTATTTGTAAAAGTAAATGCTTAAAACCTTTTGTTGAATCTCTATAAAAAAATTAAGAATCTTCCTTATTTTGTTTTGAGTAGGTTGTATACGTCATAATTATGAAAATTCATTAAAAAATACAGTTTAGTTCAACAACTTAGCTGTTTGTTTAAATTTGTTAACATCAGCTATGTTTTTCAGAGCTTAGTTGTTTGAACTGTTTTTATTTCTAATTCTCTTAACGGTTTATCATATATTTTACTGTTTGTTTAAAGTTATTAGGGAATTGACAACACTAAAACTTAGCTTTAAGATATAAGTACCAAGTTTTGTGGGAGTACAAATTTTAGGAACAATTTATTTTTCTTTACAAGAACAAAATAATAAAGTTTTTTTTTTTTTAATTTAAGTGTAAGCTTTTTAAATTTGATATGACATCAACAATCGCTGTATTTATTTCGAGTTTAGGAGTTATAATTATGTATCAATTTTAAGTATTAGTCAAAATACTATAATAAACATTTTTTCTTATTTTAATACTCGTGTAAGCGTTTCATTTCAAGTGTTAATAAAACACGACAATGTGCACGTCGTTTTATTATAAATTTTCTGGTTATAATGTTTTTACTTTAAGCTTAATAAAATTGAAGAATTGTGTTTAGTAATATATATTAAATTTTTGTACTAGTAATAAATAAGATATAGCACTTATTTTAAAACTTATCACTGTGTTTGTTATGTTAAGGGCATAGGGGAGGGAGGGTCAATCACCTTTTTCACAACTTAGTCTTATTTTATTGAGTTGTAACCAAGCTATGAGTTGCTTTTTGCAGATTTTTAAAGCTCAAAATGTTTTTGAGATAAAGCTAGTTGAAGTCGGAGACTACAATAGTACTAATCAAGTACCCCCAAATACCTAAAATGACTTCTAAAGGGGATTTTCCTTACTTTGGAAAATGTCAGGCTAAATGAAAAAAAATCGCGCATGAACCCTGTAGCTATCATATACTTATAAGCGCCCAAATAAGTTCAAGTTGATATAAAAAGGTCAAAGTCGGTAAGTTCTATAGGTTCCTTATAACTTTGAAGACTTATAAGACGAAAAAATAACTATTTAACTACAATATATTTTCTCCTTTTTTTTCTAAGTAATATTTTTTATATTCTTACCGTTACTCTATTACTAATATTTGAAAATCTTTCCGATAAAACATTTTTAATAGTTTTGAAAAACAAATTGAAATGACAATATTTATGTTCTTTTATAAAAAACTTTAATTTTAGTGTTAAAAAATCTACCAACAGAATTCAAAACGAAATGTATTTAATAAACTAATTTTTCTATTATGAACCATCAAATGAAAACAATTATTTAGAATATAAAACCAAAAATATTTAAATTTTATTAGGTAGAGGGTTGCAAAAAAAAAAAACTATAGTCCTAGAAAACCTGAAATTTCACAAAATTTTTACATGTTAAGTAATAAAATTTTGATTAGATACGAAAAATCTATGATATAGAAAAAATAATTTTTATTTTATTGTTATCATTAATTAAAAAATACATTTAAAATAGTTACGACTTATTTAGTATGTTTTCGATGATGTTATACTTCTAAAGGCAGTTGTTTACCTTGAATTAAGTTTTATACTAAAAATGAACCAAAACACTTGTCATTTGAAATAACCTTGAAGAAATTTAGAAAACCTGGTAAGTTAAAAAAAAAAACTTTTGGCAAACCTGTAGCAAATAGTTTTAGATACAGATCCTAATGAAGAAAGTTCGATGGATTGTATAACAATGATAAGGAGAATTTGCACAATACGTTCCTTTATCAAACTAACATATTTTTCTCTGTATAAATCAAGAAATTTTTCTCTGTATAAATCATTAAATACGTTAATTTTTTGGAGTCTTAAGAACTCCCTGATACTTTATTAACTTGTTAAGCAAAAAGAAACATGTTAACTGAAAAGAAAAGTGCTGTGCAAAATGTCGTTATTATAAATTAGAACATATAAAGTTGCTGATGTATTTGTATTAGACAGTTCAAATTCTGACAATTTAAATAAAAATACTTTTGACTTATTTTTTTTTAATATATTTTAATAAACTCTTTTATAATTTTTTATTGTTGTAATCCTACATACTATTTTTATTTTATTAATAATTTAAATAATTTTTGAGATATGATTAAAGAGTTTAAAAACTTACTAAACTTTTTTTTTCGTAAATAACTTTTTGAAGTATGATATTACCACCATAGTCTAATTAATAAGACTTACATGAGAGTTTTTTTTCAAGTTTCAATATTATTACCATGATAGGTTAATAAAATTTTTATAAGAATTTGAACCAGAATTCAGAAACAAATGCAGGTTGTGATCGAATTAAAAGCAGGGTTGCCACTTTACCTAGAAACCTGGAAAAAACTGGAACTTGACAATTTAGGCAAAATACCTGGAATTTGAGAAATTTTGAAAAAAATCTGAAAAAACCTGGAATTTTAAACAATAAATAAAATTAAGTAGAAAATTTTCGATATGGCACAAAGATTTTTTCATATAGATAACTTTTTTTTGGTCATCATCAATTTTTTTTGTATTCCATAACACAAATAAAGTAGCTTTACAGTATCTTTTCAATGTTTTTATACTATTTAACACAGTTTTTAACCTTAAACTTAATACTAAAAATACACCCAAATGTGTACTTATAAAAACCTGGATGAAATTTTGAAAATACGAGTTGCAACTCTGTAAAAGGCTTAATTAGCAATACAATATGTTTAAAGTTTGTTAAAGCTACGAAAATCTTTTTTTACTTAAGATTAATTTTATACTTGTCACTTAAAAACTTATATTTTAGTTATCATTGAACAATGTAGAAATCTTTCAAAAACCGTCGGGCCACCCTTACTAATTAAAAGTCGTATTTAAAAGACTTGATAAAGTATTTTTGAATTGAAAATTTATATTTGTTCGACTTTAAAATTATCACACTGAATTATACTAATGATTTAAGTTAAGTTTTTATGTCGAAGTCCTCGTACTTAAACTTTTTTTTAGGTAAAATAAAACAAAACCACAAGAAATCATCACAAAGTTGTATAGCTAATGTAAAAGAAGTAAATCCGAGTAAAATTAACTACCAACCAAACCAAATTGTATTAGGTTTACTTGCAAGAAAGAAGTTAGTTTTACTTTAACCAACTTTGTTTGTTTAAACTTTAAAGTACAAAAAGAACTTATTATCAGAATAAACGTACCAAATTATTACTATTTGTCTACTTTTAAATGAGTAACTTGAAAGTATTATTAATCATGCAATGCGTTTTAAAACAGTATTTCTTTTTTTGAAATCAAAAGTATATTATGTTATATATTTCAAGGTTAGCAACTATTTGTGACAAAAAGCTAATCTGAGTCACCAAATCTAGCCTGGTTTATATTCTGTTGGTCTTAATCAGCTTGAGTTTATGATTAAATTGAAAATATAACTTATATAAGTCTAAAACTGGAAAAAAATAGTACGAAGAAGATTTAATATTGTAGAAAGCTAGCTTGAATTTTAGGAAAAATATCACAACTAGCCTGAGTTATGCTGAGTAGCCTGAGTGTGTGGCAACCCTGGTAGTTATTCAATACGTCTTTCAAATATATGTTTTATAACCATACCTTATTAACTGGTGTCACATGTGCTCTATGCAGGGTTGCCACTCGGTCAGGAAAAGTCAGGAAATCAGGAAAAGTCAGGAAAAATTGAAAAAAATGACAAAAGTCAGGAAAAGTCAGGAAAAAATGGGGGGTTTTGAAAAAAAGTCAGGGAAAGTCAGGAAATTTGGTAAAATTTAAAAAAAAAAGTCAGATTTTGTCAGTTTAAATTTACAAAATTCATTGTTTCCCAAAGCCTTCAAATGGTAAAAATTAATTAAAAGTCCTTAAAAGTCAGAAAAAGATTCCAAATTTTCCTAGAAATTTACAAAAGTATTTAATTTTATTTCCAATGGTTGACCTGGTATAAATTAGTAAAATATCTTTATTATAAAACTGCAAAAATTTTCTATTAACATATTGAACAAGTACCCTACTTGAACAAGCAGACTTTGTAAGCTTTTTAGTATTGATGATCTGTAGCAAGGACACTTCCATAGTGAAACTGATATATACACAAACGTTTATCTAGCATAATTTTAGAATCAAAGTGTTTTTTGTTTAAATAGTTGAGTTCTTTATAACAAAGCAGTTAGTTTAGTGTTTTATGTAACAAGTTAATGTGTATACTTTACCTCTTTATAATTTTTTCAAAGTTGTTTCAATTTATAAATTAAGTTATAAGAGAGGTAATGCCAAGATTAAATTTACTTATTGTTTGTATTTTTTGTAGAGCAACTTAAGTTTTTAAAGTAAATAAGAGTATATTTATTTGTTACAAATTTTTTACTAAATGATAAGAGGAAATATACTATACAACAGATATATAGTTTACTTTTTATGTCTTTTTTTTACAGTTACTTAAGTATATTATTTTTTAATTGATTTTAAATTTAAAGATTTATATTAAATAGTTTGGGTAGTATTTTATTAAATTAAGTGAACAATTTATAAAGTAAAACTGATTTAGAAAAGTCAGGAAAATATTGGTAAAAAGTCAGGAAATTTTTCTCAGCTTGATCAGTGGCAACCATGTCTATGTATTCTTAAAGGTCTAGGATATTTTAGTACTTACTCATTTTTAAACAACATAAACTAAATTTGGTTTAATTAAAGTTACTTTACTTAAAAGAGTACAGTATGTGAATTGTGGCTCAAGATATTTTTAGCCATTGAGTTATTAAAATTATAAATAGCTACATACGTTGCTTTTATAAAGGATTAAAATAAAAGTAATTCATGCAGGGTTGTCAAAAAAACTGGAATCATGGAAACATCTGGAATTCGTCAATTTAGGCTAAAAAACTGGAAAACCTGGATTTTGGGAAATTTAAAAAAAACCTGAAATTTTGAACAAAAATCACTTAAAACCTGAAACTTAAACAAATTTTACCTGTTAAGTAGTAAAATTTAATTTGACGCGAGAAATCTACCATGTAGATTTTTTTTTGTCTTCATCTCGAGTTTTTTATTAAAAAACACATTTAAAATAGCTTTATAGTATCTTTTCAATGTTGTTATACTACTTAGAACAGTTTTTAATCTTAAACTAGAAGTATATCCAAATACGTCTACTTTAAAAAACCTGGAAAAAATTCAGATAACCTGGAAGAAATTTCTTAAAAAATTTTGGCAACCTTGCTCATTATAAAATCTTATTTTTTTAAATGGTTCAAATTTTGCAGACATGTTTTAAACTTACAGTCATGAACCCATTTAGTTTTATTGTTCTAACTAATGTATTAATATTTAACAATCGTCTGAACTTTATCTTAAAATAGCACCTATACTTGCATATTCAAATTGTAGACCATTACCTAAAGGGGAACATGTCAGAATAGTAAGGCGTGACTTTAGCACGGTGCGTTACTTTTGCACAGTGGGTCACTTTAGCACAATGCGTCACTTTTGCATAACGTCTATTTAGCACGGTGGGTAACTTTAGCTTTGAGTCATTTTTGCATGGTGTATTACTTGCACGGAGCATCATTTTTGCATCGAGGGTCACTTTTGCACGGCGTCAGTTTATCATCGAGCGTCATTTTTGCACAATTTCTTTCTCTTCTATTTTTGCTCGAAGCGTTTTTTTTAACAGTTTACTTTTGAACTAAGCGTTATAAAATTTAAAACAAATAAAAAAAAAGTTTTAGGTAAAGCTTAAAATTTCTACAAATTTCGTGTATTAACATTTATATTTTATCAATTGAAAGTTTCATAATTCCTCTTTTTGAAGAGCTTTAGCTTGTGCAAAAAAAGGCTTTGTGCAAAATTGACCCGACGTGCAAAAGTGATCCACTGTGCTAAAGTGACGCACCGTGATAAAATGACGCAGTATTAAAAGTAACCCTCCGTGCAAAATTGATCCACGGTGCACAATTGACGCATCGTGCTGAATTGACCACCTGTGCTAAAATGTCGATGTGCCATTATGACACCCATCCTACCTAAAGCACTCTAACACAAACAATTCCTTTTAAAAACAGTTTAATTTTTGCAGGTATGTTCTTAAATGTATAGTTATAAACAGGGTTGCCACTCGGTCAGGAAATCAGGAAAAGTCAGGAGAAATTTAAAAAAATGACAAAAGTCAGGAAAAATCAGTTAAAAAAGGGGGGTTTTGAAAAAAAGTCAGGAAATTTTATAAAATTAAAAAAAAATCAGATTTTGTCAGTTTTAATTTACAAAATTCCTTGTTTTCCAAAGCCTTCAAATGGTAAAAATTGATTAAAAGTCCTTTAAAGTCAGAAAAAAAATCCAAAATTTTCCTAGAAATTTGCAAAAATATTTGTAAAAATATTTATTTCCAATGCCTTCACCTGGTATAAATTAGTAAAATATCCTTTATAAAACTGCAAAAATTTTCTATTAACATATTGAACAAGTACCCTACTTGAACGAGCAGATTTTGTAAGCTTTTTAGTATTGATGATCTGTAGCAAGGACACTTCCATAGTAAAACTGTGATATATACACAAAAGTTTTAAAAGTTCCTTATATGTCATTTGTTTATCTAGATACATTTATGCTAGGAAATGCTAAAAAATTGTGTCTTTTTTCAGACAAGCTGTGTTTATAAGGTGATAATACAAGTATTTTGCTGATAGAGCTGTTTATTACAAACATGAATCATACACAGATGGTTTAAGTGATGTACTGGAATTTTGATAGAATTCAGCAAAAAACTGTTGATTTTTACCCTGTATTAAAATAAGATTGAAAGCTTTATATAGTTTCAAGTGTTAGATTATTTATTTTAGAAGAAGTTTAATTTAAGAGTATGATTTAGAAAAGTCAGGAAAATTTTGGTAAAAAGTCAGGAAATGTCAGGAAATTTTTCTCAGCTTGATCAGTGGCAACCATGTATAAAAGTATTTGTTTTATATGGCGATAAAAACATATATTTAAAATTGCACAGTTTTCTGAATTTTACCTTTAATAGTACCTATATTTAATTTTTTAAAGTACTTGCCATTACACTAGTATTGGCACTATAACACAAACAATTGTTTATAAAAACAGTCAAGTTTTGCAGACATGTTGTTAAATGTACAGTTAAGAACCTGTTTGTTTTTTACTGTTCTAACGAATGTATTAAATTTTTCATGAGCATCTGTACTTTTACCTTAAAAATCACCTTTTGTCTAGTCTGATTTTGTCCAGTGAAAAACAACTATCCCATAACATGTATAAATAATTCAAACTGATTTTGTTTAGTATTTACTGTGAATATTAGTTTTATAACTTTGACTGCTTGTTTAGTTTTAATCTAATTTTTGTGCGTATTAACCAATAGATTGGTAATATTAATTATTTTATATTTAAGAAAATATCTTTCTATACTTGACCAAATATTATTCAAAGTTAATCAAATTCAAAATATATTTCGAAGAAATTATTTATTTCATTTAATTATTAGCTAAAAAAAGTGATAAGAAAAAAAATCGGAGTGTAATTTTGCTTCAACCATTAACATTTTTTTAAATTGTACGGATCCTAATTTTTGAATCCGGTTGATCACTAGATTATAGTAACTAGTAGTTATTTCGGCTATCTACAGCAAAGCGAAGATATTTTTACGCCACCATTTAATACCTACTAGACTGCACTGCACATCCATTAACAACAGCTCATATGAAAATGTTGTTGGTGATTGTGCGGTATAATCTAGTGCGTATTGAATAATGGGGTAAAATACCTCAGTTTTGCTGAAAATAGCCAAAATAACTACTAGTTAACTGATCAAAACCAGAGTAAAATATAATCTCACATTTAAACTGACAATGTCTTAGACGTTTAGTTGTGAACGATTTAAAGAACATTTTTTCCTGTACCCACAACAAACAATTCACTAGTAATGTTTGATTCATACAACGGTTCATTGTAACCAAAGTTGCCATGGGTCAGGCTAAGTTATTTTTTTAGAAAAATCGGAAAAAGTCAGGCATGTTAGTTTTTTGGGGTCAAAATGACCAAAAGTCAGTTTTTTTAGGTGAAGATTCATGAAAGTCAGTATTTTTCAGTTCTAATTTACAAAATTCCTTAATTTTCAAAGCCTTAAAATCATTAAAAAATTAACAAAAAATTCTTTCAAGTCAGACTAAAATTGCAAAATTTCTTAGAAAATTACTTACAATTACATTAAATTCCAAAGCCTTCATATGGTAAAGTTCAATAAAAAAGTCCTTTATAAAGTCAGACTAAAATTGCAAAATTTTCCTGAAAATATGTTGAACTATTACCCTATTTGTACAAGTAGTTGCTGTATGTAATCTTTTTAGTGCTGATTATTTGTGGCAAGGACACTTCCATATTAAAACTTTGATATATGCATAAACTTCTATATTGCAAAATTTTAGAATCAGACTGTTTTTTGTTTTAATAAGTTATTAAGACCTTTAAAATTAAGCACTTAGTTTAGTATTTTATGTAACAAGTTTATGTGTATTGTTTACTTCTCTATATAACTTTTTCAAAATTATTTAGAATTTAGAAATAAGTTAAAGCAGATTATGTTATTTAGTTTTGTGTTTTTTGAAGTACACATTCTGAACACAGCAGCTACTCAACAGAAAGTTTGTAGCTAAGAATTACTAGTCTAAATAAAAAAAAACGTGACAGAAAGTTTTTATTTGGGTTCAAAATCTGTACTGAGAATAATAAGAGCGTACTAAAATGCGTACTTATCAAAATATGTGTACTCATAATGCGTATTTAAATGGAAGTAGGTACTTTAAAGCGTACCTAAGAGAAAGGTAAAAGTCAGGCTAAATCAGTCAAAATTTTGTAAAGTCAGACTAAATTTTAAATTTTTGCGTGGCAACCCTTTGTGACAATGTATGCCTGGTGAGTCTTTAATAAGGACTAAAATAGGTTGCCGATTGTTACAAAAGCTGTTGTTTATGGATGTACGGTGCTGTCAATTGCTTATAGTATATAGCAGTTAGTTTTCATTTAGACTTTATACAAAACTAAATGTATCGTAAATAAAAAGAACTAGTAAATTATTTAGTTAACTAAATAAATCTAAAAGTATTATAAAATTCTTTCTACAATTAACCAAAGAAAAGTTTCTGCAACTTTTCTATAAAAAAAGGTTTTTAGCCAAATTTTTAATAGTTGGTTTCAATTTGGGTAGATGTCAGAAAAGCACAGCGTCACTTTAGCACGGGGTGACACTTTAGCACGGGATGACACTTTAGCACGGTGTGACACTTAAGCACGGGGTGACACTTTAGCACGGAGTGACACTTTAGCACGGGGTGACACTTTAGCACGGCGTCACTTTAGCACGGAGTGTCACTTTAGCACGGGATGACACTTTTGCACGGATATCACTTTAGCAAACACTTTTGAAACAATCGGTTTAAAATAATCAAATAAAAATTTTACTGATCAAACTTCAAATTCTGCTATTTATTAAAATTTAAAAGAATAGAAAACCTAAACAGACAGGGAAAATTGTAAAACAGTTTTATTCACTTTTGTTGCAGTCTATATATAAATCTTACACATTTACTTATTTATTTAACGTATTTACTAATATACTAGTATTTATTAATATTTATACTTTACCCACTGAAGTTAAATTAAGCTATAATCTTATTAAATAACGTTATAAAAACCTTAAGCTCGTATACGTTGCTAGGTTTAAACAAGTAGTTCTACGTTTAAAATATGATAGTAAATATTTAAATACGTTAGTTAAAATATCTTACTAAAATGATTTTATAGAATTTTTAAAATTACTTTTATATTGTTATTATTAAGTTGAGGTTTGCCATAGAGTAACTAGTGTAATTTTATATTAAATACGAAGTTTTAGTTAAAGCTTTAACTTGAAACATATTAAAAGCTTGTAGTATTATGTTGCATAGTTTATTTTTATATTTTTCAACATAACATATAAGCATAAACATATGTGTAATTCCATGCTAAAATGACGCCGTGCAAAAGTGTCACTTCGTGCTAAAGTGAAGCCGTGCTAAAGTGTCACCCCGTGCTTAAGTGACGCAGTGCTAAAATGTCACCCCGTGCTAAAGTGTCATCCCGTGCTAAAGTGACTCCGTGCTAAATTGTCAACCGTGCTAAAATGTCACCCGTGCTAAAGTGTCACCCCGTGCTAAAGTGTCACCCGTGCTTTTCTGACCCGTTCCCTTTAATTTAACATTTTATTAAAAAACTAGTTGCCACTACTCACAGAAAAACTTAAAAATTTAAATTCAAAAGAACAAGAGTCTTTTTTTAAGTTTTTGTAACTTAAGAAGTTAGCATTTTTAGAGAGTGTTACATACACGGTATAAATTAGCTTATCTAAGGTACTTAGATCGTTTCTTAAACTTATGTTTAATTTATTTTAATGAAGTGCTTGTCATAGTGAATTTGTTGTAGTTTTTAATTTTTTGTTAAATTTTTTGGTTATAAAAAATATATAACAGTAATTACCACAGATGTTCTTGTGCTAAAACTTTATTTCAACTAACGGCGTTTCACTGCTCTCAAATAAATTTAAGAACAGATCTACGGAGTCTATAAAATGTTAACACACATTAGAAAAATAGCAGAAAAAAGCATGTATAATTATGTATAGTATTTATCTAGGTAGTAACTATAAATGGACTTTATGGTTTAAAAACAAAGTTTGGGATAAAAGCATAAAATTATAAAATTGTCCACAAAAAAAACAAATTTAATAAAAGTAGGCACTAACCTCAAAAAGCTCTAAGAATAGGCAAGTTTTAAAAATGAAAATTAAATTGAGTTGTGCAGAAATGTTACGTCATAATAATTTTAACAAATTGTTCAATAATTTATACAGCTTAAAAACATGAAGTATTAAACTTGCAAGTATATGTGAGTTTTGTGAAATAAATTAGTACATAAATAGACAGAGTTATTTAAAGTAGAATCGTCGGTTATGGGGACAGATATTCGATAAATCTTGCCGCTTATTCAGAAGTAGGTCTTTATCTTCTGCTGCAATTACTGCTCTTTCTGTATTACAAGTTGGGCAAATTCAACTTACTCCGTTGGATGCATGTTTGATCTTTGAAACAATACTCCACTCCATGTTTGGCCTTTTACCGTACCTGTGAAAAAAGCTCCAGACATAATCCGATAAACGCGTGCTTTGTTTTTTATTTATATTTTTAAAAGTATGTTTATGATTAGCATATCTATCCTTGAAACTACCTGCTGTACTTCCGATATAAATTTTATCTGGGCCCTTACTTTCAACTTTAACTTTATAAATTACATTTTTAATTAAACAATTACCTTTTAATGGGCAGTTATCTTTGTTTAGTTTACGGCAATTACATGTTTTAGGCATATTACTTAACTTATTACTATTAGGGTTAGTTGGTTTTGAATATTTATTTATAGTTTTATTGTTATGCATTTTACTTATACTTTTAGCGCTATTATCACTTACTTGTTCTAAGTTTTCTTTTATCATTTTAGAAATACTTCTAGTTATACGTTGATTATTATAATCTACACTATTGTTAGTACTATTGATATGGATATTTTCATTATCATTAATATTAAAGTTATCATTATAGCTTATATCTTTGATGTTAAAGTTTTAATATGTTTTACATTATTGTTACCATAATTAAAATTTTTACTATTAGGATTATCATTATTATTAATGTTATTAAAATTATTATTATTACTGTTATTATTAATTTGATTAGTATAATTAGAAATATTGTTCATATCTACGTTATTACTAACTTTATTACTAGAGTTATTATTTGTGTTAGCTTTAATATGTCTATTTTTAAAATTTGAAATTACTGTTTTGTTGTGCGATTGTATTAAAGTTTTAACATTACTCATGCAACTATAAGAAATTTTAACTGTCTTTCTATTAAAAATTTTGTTATAAAAGTGGCTATCGGGGAAGTGTTTATCGACTAGCTTTAAAAATTCTTTACCTAAGTTTATATTAACTGAAGAGCAATATGGAGGATTATACCACATTATATGTCGGTTACGCGGTTTTTTGCGTTTTTTATCTACATCTAATTTTTCATACTTTAATTTACATTTAAAACCTCGATTTTTTAATTCATTTTCGTACGGTGCTTTTATTTCGTTAAATATCTTTTCATTCGAAGAGAGAGTACTTAGACGTTTTTGTGTCATTACCGGGAGGCATTTTTTTACATGATAAGGGTGGTCAGAATTAATATTGATAAAGTTTAATAAAGAATTCAGTTTACGGTACGGACGGTAAGTATTATTAGATAAATTTAAAGTAACATCTAAAAAATTCGTTATTTGCGCTCCTATTTCTAAAGTTATTTTAAAACCGATATCAGACATCAATCTAAACGTTGACTTTTTAATTTTTTCGTAAACAAGAGGTTTTGAAAGATCAATAACACCGAGTCCATCATCTCTATACAACCCACAATTATCAAAAATACTTTTGAGTTTATCTAGGATGTATAAGCCTACAAGATCGCATACCTCCGCTCCATGAAAACTACCCATTGGTATATCAAAAAAACTATCGGTATCATTTTTCTTCCATACATCATCACCCGAAAAAAGCAAAGAGTCGCACGAATGGAATATAATGTCTGTATCTGATTTATTAAAATCAGAAAATTGGGATGCATAATCTAGTGCGTTAATTAAGTGCGCTTTTGTAATAGACGGATAAAATTCGACGATATCAAAGCTAATAAAACGCTTACTACTTTTATTGTTAATATTATTAAACCATTGTAATAGTTCACCAGTGTTTTTCCATTGGATTAGACTAGTGGCTGTTCTTACGTCTTTAATTATACTAGTTAAAATTTGTTTAGATATTTTACCAATATGCGTTTTACTTTTACTTATTAGTCTGCACTTGACTGTTGCAGGAAAATTATCTTTATGATCCTTTACTGTTATATATGCTTGCGATCTTTCTAACTTAGGTATACGTTTACCAGTAATATTATTTTCATTTAAAAGTTCTTGTGCACGGGAGTCTATCGTATCAGCCGGATTATTGGTACATTTTTTATAGTTTTTTGTGATATTATCTAAAAGTAACTTATCATAATTTTTTGGACTGATTTTATACAAATTATTAGTTTTGTCTGCAAAAATAACAAGTTTATTAGACTTTTTTATAGAATTAATCTTGTTACGTAAATTATATTGAAAGTTATTAGTTTTACCGGGTTTAAGTTCAATTTTATTAATTAAATCAATTAATTCAGATTCAAATAATAGTAATTAAAAACATTTATTTCTTTTAAATGCGTTTTTTAATGCAGGTCTGCACTCAAAACAAATATGAAGGTTTGCTATCTTGATTTAGAAAGTGGTTTAGGGTTGGTGAACAGTGTAGTTAATTTTTTTCAAAATACACACAGCACAATTTTAGAAAACGATGAAAGTTTTTCGAAAATTGCTTGTAAGTGGTTTGGCATTAATGATAAGAGCAAGTTTATTGACATTGTTTCATCTAGTTCCAACAAGTTTCTTGCTCAAAACAATACTGGTTTGTTATTTTTAATTTAATAAACTTTATGTAGAAAACTAGTCAAAGATTCAAAAAGTTATCGTTTTATACCAACACATAGTTTATGTAATTTAAGGTTTGTATAAAAGTATATTATTGTATATACGTATATAGTTTGTAGCAGGGTTTCTTAAATTGGGCGATATCGTCCATTTAGGCAGATGTTGGCTATATGCAGGCAATAGCTAGTAAAACAGCAAAATAAAATTGGCTGTTAATTAGTAAAGGAGCGGTTGTTATTTAAATTTTTGCCAAGTGGGCGATTATGAGAATGAGTTGTAGAAACCCTAAATAAGAGTACATCATGTAATCTAATAGTTAAAAATGTTGTTATGTTGGTATTTATACGATTACTTGTGTTGACTTTAAAAAGTACTATAAATGTATCTAGAAAACTATTCTCAACGGTATAGCGTGCTAATAGCCTATTTTTAATAGTGGCAAACATAATACCAGTTTATTTAAACTTTGAGTTTTTATGATTGCTTATGCTTAAAATCTAAAAAGTTAACTGATGGTTAAACCAATTTTGAGAAATTGATTAACTTATTTTTTAATTTATTTTAATGGATTTTAGTATCTAATTAATTTGACAAATGAAAATGCTCCTCTTAAATTTCATTAAATTTTAAAGTATTTAATATAATAAATAGTCACTTATTTGTAGTTTTTTAAGTTTTGTTTGTTTGTTTAGAATTTAGATGGAAGATTAGTTTTTGAACTGAAAATTTGTACTCTAAAAAATTATGTAATTAAGTCACAGTGTTTGTTTTTTTTATAACTTTTGTATTAATGTTTATCAAAGTGCAATTCATTTCGAACCTAAAACATCTGATGATTATTTATTATTATTATTACTATTATTAATTTTATTGTTTTTATGAAACATATTTCCTGTTCTTTTTATGTTCGAGTTTTTGCAATGAATTATTAAATAGCCCTTTAAGTGGGCTCTATTTTAGGTGATTTAGTGGGAGCGTGTCAGAATAGCACAGCTTCACTTTGGCACAGTGCGTTTATTTAGCACGGTGGGTCACTTTAGCACGGTGCGTCACTCTTGCACAGCGTAAGTTTATCCAGCGTCATTTTTGCATTATTTATTTCTTTTTTATTTTTAATTGAAGCGTGCTAATTTTTATTGACTGAGCGTTAGACAAACTAAACCTTTTTAAACCTTCATTTGAAAATTTTATAATACCTATTTAATTATAAACATTTAGCACTGTGATATATAAAACACGTGTTTAAAAACTAAATTAAAAGTAAAAACGCATTAGACTCGTAAAAAATTTAAACTTAATTTACAACTTTATTTTGTAAGTGTTTTAATAATTTTTAAATCAGGGTTCGTGCGCGTCAGGCTAAGTCAGGCTAAATCAGTTTTTATGAAAAAAGCTGAAAAACGTCAGGCTAAATTAGTTTTTTATTTAAAAGTTTGAGAATATCAGTTTTTCTAAGTTCAAATGCTTGAACATTTTTGATTAAAAAAATTGAGAAATCTTTTTAAGATCAAATTGAGGTGTGAATTTATTTCCAAATACAGATTTAGTAATTAAAGCAAAATCAGTCAGTATTTGTAAAAATAAATGCTTAAAACCGTTTGTTGAATATCTAAAAAAAAAATAAAAATCTTTATTATTTTGTTTTGAGTAGATTATACACATCATAGTTATGAAAATTCATTAAAAAAATACAGTTTAAACATTACAGTTAAGTTCAACAACTTAGCTGTTTGTTTGAATTTTAATACTCGTGTAAGCGTTTCATTTTTAATTTTAATAAAACACGTCAATGCACGTCGTTTTAATATAAATCTTCTGGTTATAATGTTTTTACTTAAATTAAATTCTTAAATGTTCTTAATTAAATTGAACAATTGTGTTTAGTAATATATATTAATTTTTTACACTAGTAAAACATTAGATATAAACTTATTTTAAAACTTTTTACTGAATTTGTTATGTTAAGGACATAGGGGCGTCAATCACCTTTTTCACAATTTAGTCTTGTTTTATAGAGTTATAACTAAGCTATGACTTGCTTTTTGCAGATTTTTAAAGCTCAAAATGTTTTTGAGATAAAGCTGATTTAAGTCAGAGACTATAAAGTACTAATCAAGACCCCCCAATACCTAAAATTACTTCTAAAGGGGATTTTCCTTACTTTGAAAAAATGTCAGGCTAAATTGGTCTCAGTCAGGCTAAGCGAAAAAAAATTCGCGCACGAACCCTGTTAAATGTAGTTTAAAGTTAAATTTAATCTAAAACAAGTTTATGTTGTATGAAACTAAATTCAGACTTGAAAAAATATAGTTATATCAAAAAATATAGTAAAAATTTTTAAGTTTTTTAGTCAATTTTCCTTAATAGGGTTAATACTTTAAGGCTTTTCTTAGTTTTACTAAATTTTTAGTCTAAAAAAATGAAAACTTTAGAATGTTAAAACTATATTATACAGGGTTCGTGCGCGTCAGGCTAAGTGAGGCTAAATTAGTTTTTTTATTTTAAAGTTTGAGAATCTCAGTTTTTCTCAGTTCAAATGCTTGAAAATTTTTGATTAGAAAAAATTGACAAATCTTTTTAAGATCAAATTGAAATGTGAATATATTTCTAAACAAAGATTTAGTTATTATTCAGTCAATATTTGTAAATATAAATGCTTAAGACCTTTTGTTGAATATCTAAAAAGTTTTTAAGAATCTTCATTATTTTGTTTTGAGTAGATTATATACGTCATAATTATGAAACTTCATAAAAAAATACAGTTTAACATTACAATTTAGTTCAACAACTTAGCTGTTTGTTTGAATTTGTTTATGTCAGCTATATTTTTCAGAGCTTAGTTAGTTGCACTGTTTTAATTTCTAATTTAAAGGCACTATACCAAATACTTTTTCGATTAAAACTCTTAGCAGATTATTCATTTGTTTTACTGTTTGTTTAAAGTTAAAAGAGATATTCACAACACTAAAACTTAGCTTTAAGATATAAGTACTAAGTTTTGTGGGATTACAAATTTTAGGTATAATTAATTTTTCTTTACAAGAACAAAACATTAAGGGTTTTTTTTATTTAAGTGTAAGCTTTTTAAATCCGATACGACGTCAACAATCACTGTAATTATTTAGATTTTAGGATCTATAATTATGTATCACTTTAAGTATTAGTCAAAATACTATAATAAACATTTTTGCTTATTTTAATACTTAATACTCGTGTAAGCGTTTCATTTTAAATTTTAATAAAACACGACAATGCACGGGGTATAAGGGGGTCAAATCACCTTTTTTACAATTTAGTCTTATTTTATTGAGTTGTAATTAAGCTATGAGTTGCTTTTTGCAGATTTTTAATGCTCAAAATATTTTTGAGATAAAGCTAGTTGAAGTCAGAGACTACAATAGTAGTAATCATCTAGTTACCAATACCTAAATTGACTTCTAAAGGGGATTTTCCTTACTTTGAAAAAATGTCAGGCTAAATTGTTCTCAGTCAGGCTAAATGAAAAAAAATTCGCGCATGAACCCTGTTTCATTTTAGATTTTAATAAAACACAACAATGCACGTCGTTTTAAAATAAATCTTCTGGTTTTAATGTTTTTACTTAATGCTTAATTAAATTGAACAATTGTGTTTAGTAATATATATTAAAATTTTACACCAGTAATAGATTAGGTATAACACTTATATCAAAACTTATCACTGAATTTGTTATGTTAAGGGCATAGGGGTGGTCAATCACATTTTTCACAATTTAGTCTTATTTTATTCAGTTGTAACTAAGCTATGACTTGCTTTTTGCAGATTTTAAAGCTCAAAATATTTTTGAGATAAAGCTGGTTGAAGTCGGAGACTACAATAGTACTAATCAAGACCCCCCAATACCTAAAATGACTTCTAAAGGGGATTTTCCTTACTTTGAAAAAATGTCAGGCTAAATTGGTCTCAGTCAGGCTAAATTTAAAAAAAATTGCGCACGAACCCTGATTATATTACCAAAAAATTACAAAAGTAAGTAATTAGTACACTAAAGTTCTCTAAAAACAGGCCTAATTTTGTTTTTAAACAATTTTGCAACTTTGTATACTTGAGTTTTTTACGAAGTTTAAAAAAATATCAGCTTTCTTTTAATTTTTAAATAATAAATTATTTTATTGATTAGTTATTATCTTTAGTATGTTATCGTATAATTTATTTAGTTTAAGGTGTATATGGTTATTATAAACAAACTTTAGCATTTTTAGGCTAGATAATAAAGAGTTTTGAAATATTTAATACTATAACATCTACAAATACTAAAAAATATAAAATTAAGTTTTCCTTAAAAAACTAATAGACAAATTTAAAAAAAAAGTTTTAATTCAAGCTTAAATTTCCACAAATTTTGGGTATTAACATTTTTTTGTAATCAAATTAATAAAATTTGTCATAAATTCTCTTTTTGAAAAGATTTAGTTCTTGCAAAAATAAGGCTCCGTGCAAAGTTGACACACCATGCAAAAGTGACCCACTGTGCTAAAGTGACGCACCGTGCTAGAATGACGCCGTGCTAAAAAAACCCACCTTGCTAAAGTGTCGCTGTGTCATTCTTACACCGACCCGTTTTAGTTTATATAATCACATTATTTTGTATATAAATATAATTTAATTTTTAAACACAACACTATGTTTTACAAATACAATTATTTCACTGTTTTGTTAAACAGACTTAACTTTGTTTATTATAATATTGTCTTAATACATAGTTTTAGGACATGTTTTAAAATTGTAGATCATTATCATATACAGTCTGTTTTTGTATCAATTAGAATTTTATTTGTCATAAAACACATTTAAACACCAATAACAGTATCATTTTAATATATTTATACTGTTTAACACAGTTTTTACTTTGAGTAGCGTTGCTAAAAATCCTTGAATTTTACAATTTAAGCTAAAGAATTCTGAACAAAAATCAATGAAAAACCCGTATTTTTAAACAATTTTAGATGTTAAAAAGTGAAATTTCGATACGAAACAGAAAGTCTGTCATATGAATAAAATAATTTTTAATAAAAAACTGATTTAAATTAGCTTTACAGTAGTTTTTCAATATTATTATACTTTTAACACAGTTTTTTATCTTAAACTTAAATTTTAAATTAAAATAGACCCAAAAACAAGTACTTTTTAAATCTTAAAAAAAAATTGAAAATCTGGAGTAAATTGGCCAAAAATTAGTGGCTATCCTGCCTTGTTAAAATTTAAACTAAAAATGGACAAAAAACTTCCATTTTCAAAAAACTGAAAGGTATACAGAAAGCCTGGAAAAAGTTTGAAAAAACCATTGGCAACCCTGAATTATTTAGTTTTATTTTTCTTAGAAATAAATGTGTTCACCTTGTTTACATATTTTTTCATTCTAAGTTTACATTTTGTAGGTAATTATTAAAAAATTTCAATGTTTTAAAATATTAAGTTTTTCTGCTAACTTTTTTAATTGTTTTTTAGTTATTAGTTATTTTTTCACAGAAAAGTTCAATGTAATAGTTGCTACTTGTCGGTTGGACTCTGAAAATCAGTTCTGCAACATGGATTACAACCTGATTACATCTAACCTCCAACCTGACGGTAAGACATGCTTATTTTAAAAATAAAATTTTAATTATTTTGCCAATTCAAAGACCACCTTAAGATTTTCTGTTTTTTAATTGAAAATATGTTTAAAAGGGTAAAGTAATAAGATGGATCATATATTAAGATTAATGATTGTATTCTTTCTATACAATAGTAAAACATTTTTTCACAAAATACTTGCAATTGTCTAAGAAAGCTTCAAAATGTTATATAATTTGTAATCAACGCCGATATCGAGTTTAATTTTATTCAAATTATTTTATTTTCCAGTGTAATGTGTAGAGAATATATATTTTTTTTTAAATATTATAACATTGAATTTATACAAAAGTATTCATTTACGTTTATAGGAAATAAGTTTTACGCCACAAATTAAAATTTACATATTAAATTTTCGATCAAGTTAAGTTATATTGTAGCTACTAATATTACACTGTATTAAGTACCAAGTATTATACAACAGTTAGTAAGAAAACAAACACCTTTTATACGTTCACAGGACTCTTCATTTTAAACCTAATTTCATCAAACGAGTGTGATTTAAATAAGCATTTCAAAACCGATGACTATCAAACAATCAATGGTCATTTTGCTTCAATTCGCACGTATGACTTGATAAATGCATGTCGGTTGGTTGTGGCGTGCGAGTTAGTTCCAAACGACTATGACGCTAACTTCCTTCAGTTTTTGAACGGCAAAATTGATATTGATTTAAAAGATCTTTACTCTTTTATAGAATCTGGTGTTAAAAGGTAAAAATTTAACAAATTTTAAATAATTATGTTTTAGTTAATTTACGTAGTTTAAATATAACTTTTTCTAGACCAAGTACAAGTTTAAAAGTATATTTAGATTTAAACACTTTTATTGAATTAGGTATTTTTAAAACACAGCTTAATTACATGATTATTTATTTTGTTACAAGTTGTATAAACTACAAAAAAGTGTTAACCATAATAAAATTATCACCAAGTTTTAGACGATTAATAAACTTTAATTCAAAGTGAAATTGTTTTTTTTCTGTTCGAGTTGTATTTTATTAACTAAAGTTAGTTAAAATAAACTTAAGTTTTTTTAAAGTTAGGTAGTAAATATTTGTACTTGTTTTAAAAGGGAACGCTGTATGTTGTCTTTAAAGCTTAAATAAACACTTAGTTTGTAACAGATGTTTTAGAATTTTACTTGTTTTCAGTTGCTTAGTTCTTTATCTAAGACAAAAAAAACTAAAACGTTTAAGCCTTAGCTATGCATGTATATCAAAAATTAATTTTAAAGTATTTAGCAGCAAAATTATATTTTAGTTATCAATAATTACATTTTTTATATTCTACTAAATTAGTCACCAAGACATTAAAATAATAGTTATGTTTTATTTACATACCAGTATTTAAAAAAGTCTTTAATTAGATAACCAATTTTAGTAAAAACCATTTTCTATGACTTTTAATCATATTATCAGGCTTTTCAGTTTTACAGCACTGATAAGCTAAACACTGTTTGCTGAATAAATTTAAAAAAAATAGTATAAAAAGTAGGAATCACTAATCTTTTCTTCAAAATAACTAAAAGTATTTAAACATTATAACTTCATAGTTATATTTAAAATACTGGATTTTATATAGTAGTCTTATTTGGCTAATTCTGGAAAAAAATTAATTAATTAAGCACTTAAAATTTTAAGTGTGTACTTAAAGTTTTCATATAAGAGTCAATGTTAAATTTAAAAAAAGTCATGTGGAAGGGCTTTAAATTTTTATCAAACTCAATACAGAAGTCAATGCTAAATGTTTTGTTTAAATGATCTAGTTTATAGAGATCACCAAACTACACCCACGGTTGCCGAAAATCCTGGTGTTTGAGAAATTTTAAACAGTATTCACTTATAAAACTGGAATTAAAAAAGAAATTTCTTGAAAATACCGAAACTTAGACTAGATACAACAAATATGTCATATACAACAATTTTTATTATAGAACACAATTAAATTAGCATCAAGGTGTCTTTTCAATACTTTTATACCACTTAAGACCTTAAATTTGTACTAAAAATAAACTGTAAAACTTGTATATATTGAGGGTTTTATAACTCAAAATGCACCTTGAGAATTCAATTTTAATTTTTCTTATGCTAGAGCACACCTAAAAGATAATGTTTTTTTTAGAAGCTCTGCACTCTTGGTATAGTTCATGATTTAAATGTTTTTTTAATTAAAAAAAAAATTATATTAGAATACAATAACTGTAGAAAAAATAGTTAAATCCGAGTCCTTCTGTTTTTTCATTTTTGTAGCACTTGCAAGCTATTTTTTGACAAAATTTCTAAAGAATTTTGAAATAAAAACAGCAAACCGAACTTCTTTTAATTTAAACAAATTCTAAAATATTAAAGCAGAAAATAAGCAAGATTATGTTCAAATAAAATAAGTATAGCTCTACACAACTTTTTATAAAATTCATTCAATGTTATACTTTTATTTTAATTTCAGAAGACCTCTGTTTAGCCCACTTTGTTACATGACTGTGATTAAATTACTAGCCAACTGCTTGAGCTAATAAAAAAATAGGTAGATTAAAACTTATATGAAAGTATAATCATATTTTTAAACTTATTTATTTCGTATATACTGCTCAGGGTTGCCGAAAAACCTGGAATTTTGGAGAAAAAAAACCTGGGATTTTAAACATTATTAATTTTTACATGTTAAATAGTAAAATTTCGATTTGACACAAAAATCTATCGGTTAGATAAAAATGTTATGTCATCATCAATTTTTTTTAAATTATTATGCACATTTATAGAAGTTTTAAGATATATTTTTAATGTCGTTATACTATTCACAGTTTTTTACCTTAGATTTATTTCAAACTAAAAATATACCCAAAACGTGGATTTTTTAAAAACCTGGAGAAAATTTGCCAAAAACATTAGGCAGCCCTGATACTGCTTTAACAATGGAATATATATAAAATCATTTAATAGCTAGAGTGATCTGAAATTAAAAAAGTCAAGTATATTTTACTTATCATTTTATAAGTTTGTTGATATAATCCTCTGTTATTACTGTAATGTCTGATAACATAATGTTGGTCAGGGACTGTGTTAGTAGCATACTTTTATGAGTATGCCTAACGTCATTTTAGCTAACTGGGCACGTGTAGAGTGCTTAGAAACTAGTTTTGCGAGGCTATAGGCCGAAAGTGTCTTAATTTTTTACTAGTAGTACTAATAGCCTACCAAAAACAAAATCTTATTAGTGACTAAATTAGACAGTAGTGCAGGGGTCGGCAGTCAGTTGGTCTTCGCGGGCCAAATTTCAAAGTTTCAAAAACTTTGGGGCCACAGTTTTAGTGATATTTGAATAATATTTCGGCTTTAATTTTGGTCACACCAGATATAGTTTTACTTTTATTCACTTTATTACTTTAAATGACTTTAAGCTACACATAGAATGCCTATTTAATATACAAATATCTATTGGAATACAGTTCACATTATTTAATATACTTAAGTCTTAATAAAGTATGTGCTTTTTTAAACGCTTAATGAGTTAAATTTAATAATTTATTTTTATCATTTTACTTACAACCTAACTCTCTATAAAAACTGAGCTTGAAAAACATTTATGGGTCACTTTTATACATTTTTTTATTTAATGAACCACCTATTCATATTTAAAAAAAAAAAACTTTTAAGGTAATTTTTGCGTCTTAAATAGTTTGCACTCTTTTAAAAATTCAGTGTTTAGTTAATTAAATAAAATTGAAACCTATTAACACTGTAGATAAGCTAAATAATTTTTTAAAACATAATTAATGCTCGAATACTTTAATAAAATATTTTATTAGTAATTAACTAGTCTTTTACACGGTTGCCACTTTAAAAGCAAAAAAGTCTGAAAAGTGAAAGTTAAAATAGCTGAAAACTTTCTACTAATCAAGCTTAAATACATAACTAAAATATTGTTATTATAAAAAAACACAATATTTAAATAAACAAAAAAAAAACAATTAGTAAACTACACTACAGTCATAAAAACTATTCTGAGAATTCAAAGATTTATTCAAGTGTAGTTTCACACTCACCTGAGTTTTTTTTTTAATGTTTTAAACAAGTTTAAGTTAGTCTGAGTTTTAAATTTTTTAAACTAGCCTGTTTGTTTGGCAATCCTGTTTAAAATAAAGTTCACAAAATACATAAATATCGAAGTTTATTAACAGTGAATTAATTATTTAACTAAAAAATTTATTTTAATTCAGCTTGAGTGGAAATTTAAGTTTTTAAACATTTTTAACATATGTATAAAAACTGATTAAGCTATTAATGAACTTGAAAAACCTATTTTTATTGAGCATTGTAACAGTTCTTTATCTGCAATAAAAATATTGTATTTAAAAAGAGCAAATGTGAATTATAAGACGAGCTATAAGAACTATAATACGTTAGTTTGGAGTTATTGCGAGAAACGAAAAATAAAAAACAAATCACTTAAGTCAGTTTCAACAACGCACATGACTATTTTCAGTAACTAAAGACTGATCAAAAAAACTGTTAAGGCAAGTTATAAAGTAGCAAAAGTAATTACTAAAAAAAGATACCGTTTAGAGTTGAAAACTTATTCAAATAATTTTGTTATCGTTAATAAAATATTTTAGTTTATTTCTTCAATGACAACAAGAAGTCGTGTTTAGGAAATGTCTGAAGATTATTTAGTCGCATAAACCAAATTTGGACTTAAATCAATCTGTTAATATGAGAGAACTGATACAACAGATATTGCTCATTTTAGAATTTTTATCACAGGTGGTTTTACTAATTTTGACATTTTAGAATAATTTCTAGGTTTAGTTCCAATACAAAGCACAACAATAGTTAAAGACATTCTAAAAGCAAAGGTGCAATGAACCAATATAAAGGTTTTAAAAGTACAACTTTTTGCTTCTATTTTTAGTATAAAATAAAGTTAAAGGTAAAAAAAAGCTCTCTTAAACAATATAGAAAAATTATAAAGATACTGTTAAGCTACTTTAAAAGTGTTTTTAAACAAAAAATATTTATATGGTAGATTTTTTTTGTCTAATCAAAATTTCATTACTTTACACGTAAAAATTGATTCCAGTTTTTTCGATAATTGTCAAATTCCAAGCTTTTCTGGGATTTTTGAACAACACTAATTGTTTACATTTATGTGTCTAATAATAACTTAAATTATATCAGCTGCAAGACTTAAAATCTAAAATATATTTTAATTCAAACCAATACTGCGAGTTGAACAAAACATACATCATAAGTTTAATTTACCACTCTTTAAAGCAAAATTCAGTCCGAGTGACCAAAACTAGCCTGATATTTTAGCATACAAAAAGCAATTTTAGCCAAAAACTGAAAAATGACTAAATTGGCCTGATTTGAAATCTTCAAATAGTTATAGTCTGAGTGTGTGGCAATTTTTATTTGTTTATTTGATCAATTTTGAACTATTATGATTAAAACTGTACAAACTTAACAAATTACCATTTCTCAATCTAGTTTGTATTAAATAGTTAGTTCCAAAAAACAGCAACTGTTTATATTAGTATGCAGCGAATAAAAATTAAAAATCAAAAAGTATACCTAACAAAAAAGTTTTTAATTTATGTCATATATATTGTTTTAAATGTGTCTGTACACACTTAGATATTACATGTAGAAACAATAATGTTATAAAATAATGCATAAACTAAATTTTATCTTGTTAAGTATTAAATAAAAAGTAGTTTAAAATATGAGCATGTTTAATCATTTGTGTTCATAGGAATTTATTTAAAATGCAAAGAAAACTTCTTAAAAAATTAAAGGTGGCAAAAGCAAAATAAAATTAACCTTATGTCTTATTATTATGTTATTTTAAATGCTTTTTTGCACCTTAAAATATAACATTTAGTAATAAAACATCTGTAATAGAAACTTAAGTATAAAAAACGTGTAAAAAAAAACAAAACTGTAAAGAAATGACATTTTTGTTAATTACAGTAACCTCTCGCTTATTTACTCACATTGTGTCCACAGAAAAATTCGTAAAGATATGAGAGATCGTAAAGATACGAGAGGTACCAAATATACTTACTGTAATGGCTGTTTTTCGATATTGCTTCTAGTTAGAAGCAGACTGGGGACTTTCCCACTTTTAACAATTTGTTTACTTTATTTATAAATATGAAAAAAATATAAAACTATGCATACATTAAAAAAAAGGTTTTAAATTTATGTAAAATAATAATACTTGTAGAAAATTTTTACTAATTTTAATAATAAGTGGATTTTTGCTTTATCTTTATTTATATGTGACTTTTTTGATACCTAACATTTATATTCTATTTTAATTAGCAAATTCAATTTATAATTAAGCATTCGTTTACAATTAAGAAATGGTTTGGTGTCTATATAATAACTTGTTTCTAAAGTCTTTTACAAAAATATGCATTTGGTGCTGAACTGGATTTTTTCTTTTGAACAAAAATGTATAAAATATATAAAAAATAGTTAATTAAAATTGTTTATGTAACTAAAACTTTTTTTAATTTGACTTTTGCCCACATAAGAATAAACTTGTCTTGCATTGTTTTAAAGATGTAATAACTTAATGTTTATCAATAAGTCAAGGAACATAAGTTTACAAAGTCTAAAGATATAGAGAGGTGAGTTAGCATTTAAAAGCATATTTTAAATTAAAAATATACAATAAACCTTTTTTTTGAAATATTGAAAAAAATATTATTTTAATTTTTTAAATTTTTTTAGAATTCTAAAATGCGTAACTAAACGAGAAGGCGTAACGTCACGAGTGTGTAAAAATGCGAGAGGCTACTGCACTGTGCATTACTTTTTTACAAATCGGAAAACATTTGCATTTAGTTTATTTACGAAATAGGTATTATATAACTATCTATCTATTTTATAAGTTAATTCAAAACATATTTTACACTCTTTTTTAAGAAAATAATTTCCTGTTGTGAGAAGAAAATTATTATGAAATTGAGAAAAAAAAACCCGGTGGAATGCTAACCTGTTTTTTTTCACATTTTAAGCTAAATCAGTTAAATTCTTTTAAAATGTTATACAGGGACTTAAAACGAAATTAATCAAACAAATTTAACTTAAAATATTTTGGTCAGCGGGCCACATATACATGCTTGGGGGCCGCAAAGTTTTCTTTCGCGGGCCGCATTCCATTCAAAAAAATAACGTGCTCGCGGGCCGCAGATTTACCCTTTGCGGGCCGCATTTGGCCCGCGGGCCGCAGTTTGCCGACCCTGCAGTAGTGACTTAAACTAGTGGTCTTAGGATATAGTTAATGTACTCTTAGATTTAGCCTAGATATTTTTTGGCTTCGTCTGTAGTGATTTAAATATACAACTTGATTTATAATAATAATAGATACTAGAAAGTAAATATTTAACTTAGCCTAAGTGATCTTAATGTGTAATTTACTAAACAAATTTAACAAAGAAAAAAATACGATACACTAGCACTAATAATATAAAATTTACTTATCTACGTTCTGCCGATTGAACTAAAATAATGATATTTAGCACTCAAAATTTATTTCACATTTAACAATAAAGCGATCACACACGTGCAAGTCAGAGCTCTACGATTTGCTTGCACGGTACTTTTCACTCGATGTATTAGCGTTTGTTTTTTAGTGATTCTTACTAAAGTGAGAGTAAGGCTAGGACTTAAGGGTCTAAAAGTCCGCTTTGGTTGAGCTAGAAAAGAAATTTGTATTTGAGAAACAGTAGTCAACGTATGTTGGTAAACATATAGTAATCAATATCTACTTGCTTTAGTTTTTTTAGCGGTTCTTACAGATGTCAAATGACCCACCGTAGAAGTACAACACTCGAAAAAACGGTTGAAAACGACCAACGAAATCCAAAAAGTGTATAGCAGGGTTTCCCAAACTGGGCAAAGTGGCCCCCTTGGGAGCAATTACAGAAACTTAGGGGCCATGAATACCAAAGGGACCGCAGCGTACCACGAGGTCATAAATTGAAACTTACATTAAATATTCTGGAGTTGATGATGAAGAGCAAAAAAAGTTTTAAGCAGTTTTAATGGTAGCTATTGAAAAATCTTGTTGGGGGGCCATACCTTTTTTAAATTTATTTAAAGGGGTCCATTTGAAAAAAAAAAATAGTAAACCCTGGTGTACAGAAATACTCTTGCTTTAGCGGTTTCTACTGAAGTCAGTTGACTACAATATAAGTACAATGCTTTGAGAAACAGTCGCCAAAAATAATGAAAGCTGAAAGCGTATAAAAGCTAAAATACAATTTAGGAACGTTCACAACTAGTCTGAGCACGTTAAGGTAAACTTTTTTCTAGGTCTCGTTTATTATCAAGTCATAAAATAAACGATTCTAAAAAAGTTAAATCTTGTTCACAAAAAAACAAAAAGTTTCTGCTAAAACAAAAGAGCGTTTGTTTAAATTTTAGCTACTTGTAACTATTCTTGCCAACAATTATAGTCAGCCAGAACGAAAAATAAATGAATTTGCAAATTCAAAGCGCACCCGCTTTAAAAAAAAGCTGCGACGCTTAACTATACTACGACGGAACTTTTAACATCCTACACAAGAATATTCAAAAACTGCAAAATTCATGTTTTGCTCGGCTTTATATAGTATCCAACAGTAAATCCCTTATTTTTCGAAGTCTCTCAGTGAACAAGCAGATAATACTTACATTGGTTTATTTAAAAACTACATATAGAATAAAAAAGAATAGGTTTTTTTTTTAAATAACATTTATCATAAACAAAACTGTTTTTAAAACAAAATAATAATATTTTTATTTAAATTTAAATTTAAATGAGAATAATTTTTTATGTTTATCAATAAATAAAGTTAAAAAGATATAATACCACCAAAATTTTTAAGCAATTTTATTTATATTTAGTAAAATATAGTCGTTTATATTATAAAACAACTTTGTATTTCACGTAGACTGGACTAAAAATCAAAAAATATCATGAACAATATCAAAAAAGCTGCCTGTTAATTTATATTGTTTTAAATGTCTAAACATTAGGTTGCAGTAGTTTCACAACTGATTGGTGGTAGAACTCCACTGTTTTTTGTGTTCGTGCTTGGCAAATCGTTTAGCCGAATTTTATTTTTTTGATTTACTCTGGCAAGGTCATAAACCTTTGTCAAATTTGGAGATTTAACAACACTGTTCAAATCAAGCTGTGGTCGTGGCACAAGTCCGAGATCGCCAAGCTGGTAGTGTGAATTCTTTTTAATATCCGATTCTAATTTGCTTGTATTCGATTCTTCAGTTTTTGATTTAGTAGTAAGAACAGCCATCAAAGTCTGCAAAGAATTTAGGCACTATGTAGTTATATAAAAAAAAAATAAAGTTTAATAATTAAAAAAAAATTACTGCAGACCAACTGTAGCAGGCTCAAAAATGCTACAAAGCTGCAAAAAAAAGTACATCTATCAAAATTTACACTCAAAAAGAGATATTTATAAATTAGGTTTGACTTAAAACTTCGTAATAAATATATAATTGCTTGTTTTTAACTTAAGTTAACAATACAAGTCCTATAAAGTACAAAGAATTATTTGGTTTGTTTTTTATTTAAGATTAATAATAGCTTCAGAGCTCTTGGTTTCTAACTTATGAATAAAAAAGTTGAATTTGAATTTGAATAAAAAATTTGACTTTACTGTTCGCAAAAAGTGCAAAACTATTGATTGTTTTAAACTTAAAGTTAACAACTCTAGATCTACAAGGCATAAAAAATCGTTTAATATTTTTATATCTGAAATTAATTATAGATTTAAAAAAATTTTTAACGAGCCTACTTCAGTTTTTTGTTAAATCAACCGGTAAGTAAAACTTTTATAGTTTTCTTAGTTTTTTATATATGTGATTTTTGAACAGTTAAATTATTGAATTACACGGATAGGAGAATCAAAATTTAATCTATAATAAATACATATCACTTATCATTTCTTAATTCGCTGTTCATAAGAACTCGCGACCCAAACACTTAAAAACAACGAGATGTGTACAACTGAAAACTATATAAGTAGATCTTTTTATTGTTGTGTATTTGTAAGCATTTTACTGTTCAATTCAAATTTGAATTATTTTCCAATAACTAAAAATATTGTTTTAAACTCAAACTTAACCAAGTTCAATATTATCAGTCATAAAACAGATTTGTTTTACACTTGTATTTTTTAAGGTGTAACTAATCTTTAAAAAAACTAAAGTTTATTTTACTATACTTTGAATCAATTTCAGCAATAACTATCTGATTAGAAACTAAACTAAAATATTTTAGTCTTTAAAACTTATAAAAAGGTGATTTATAAAGATTGAAATATTTACAAATTATCTGTTTTATGTTTGTATCGTTTTCTAATGGTTAATTAACAAAGTTTTGTTTTAATTTATTAAGAAAATTTTAAGTAAGAAAAGCCCATAACAAAAATCTTAAACATTTCTAAAAACACACTACAATTAATGAAAAAACATTTTAGGTTTGAGCTAAACAAGCTAAAACTAAATACTTTTTTTTAAATACTTAAATACTTAAAAAAAGTTTGAATTTATAGTTTATACATAAGGTTTTCGTAGAAAAACAGTGGATGTATAAAAAAATAAAAAGGCTTTAAATGCCGTTTTAAAAAAACTAAATTAGTTGTATTACTTTTTGTTTTTCTGTCAAAAAATCAGATGGAATAGGACCAATCTCAGCAATGGCAGCATTTTGTAAAATTTGCAGCATTCTTTCAACCATTGTCGTTCGATTACTTAACAGCTCACTCTCTTCAGACGGTTGACAAGAAATAGTCTAAAGATAAAATTTGTTGAATAAAATTTAATTTGATAATAAAAATATTTAAAATAACTTTTCCAATTTATATAGCTAGGTTCTAAGTAAATAGTCTAATTAGTTGGATATTAGAAATAGCTTAATGTGTCATCAAAAAAAAATTAAGCTATAAGTAAAAGTTAACGTATTTTTAAAATACCTAGTTAAGAAACAATAGTTTACACATTTGTTTTTGTTGAAATCCCAGAAAACAGTAATAAATACTAAAGTGATAACTAAATTTTAACGAAAAAGTTTCTTAAAAAATATTTGTCAGAAAAATGTAATACGTAAACACTTTAAAGCTTAAGCTTCCGGTATGCAGCTATAAAAAACTGAAAATGCATTTAAAAAACTTTTTTTAATGTATAGGCAGTAGCACCAAGAATTTTTCTTATGCTTTCCTCATTTTTAATAGCGACATCTTTTTGAATTTTTACATCGTTCAACTTTTCTTCCATGCTTTTTAATTCTAACAATTTTCTAAAAAAAAAATCATGTTTAAATGTCTAATATTCTACTTAGACTAATGAGTGTATAATGTGTACTACTATTTGTTTTATCAAGTATGTTTAAATAAACATTTTAACACAAAATAAAACAGAAGTAATAACAAAAAGTTCCAAGTAACTTTATATCTCATTAGTATTACCTGTAATTAAATACACCAATTTTAAGCTTTTAAATACCATTTGAAACTTAATATACATGGACAGAAAATACTCATTTTATTATTTTTATACGAAGCAATTCGACAGACTTTGTGTGCTTATCAAATTTAAAAACATAAATTGAAAACTTAAAAAAAAGTGAAGATATTATGACGTATACAGGGTTAAAGTAAACTAAAGTTAAGTATAAAAAGACTAATAAGTAAATATTTAATAGTTTTACTTTACCATTCCGTAAGATTCCAGGCTTTTAAGTTTACTGTTAGTGCATCATTTTTCAAATCTAAAATTTTGTACAAGGTCTGAGGACAGACAGTGTTAGTAATTTAACAGATGATCAAATATTGCGCTGTAATAATCTGTTTTCAAGTTGCCTGTAATCCTTCAAAAAACTGGTTTAAATGTCTCTCATATGAAGAAGATGCTCTGATCTGCAGAGCAAGTGTATTTATATATGACATTCGCTGTATACGTCACAATATCTTACTAAATTTTAAAAGTTTTCAACCTATGTTTTACAAACTATAACGAGCGTTTGCTTTCGTTGCTGAAGTAGTCAGATACTTTTTTGCTGGTCTATGCCGATTTGCTTACGGTATTGTTTTTGAAAATAGATGACAAACGTTTTTACAATTGTAATGAGCATTTACGAACGTAAATTGCTGTAAAAAAAGTTAACTGTTCAACGTCCGACTTATTTTGTGTGTTTATGTCAATCTCTTGGTTTTGTTTAAATGTTTAATTATTGATAGTATGAATTAATTTCCTTGACTTTTTTAGTTAAAGATTCTATAAATTTTTGTGAATATTTAATTTGTAATGATATGTTTTTTTTTCATTTTGAAAGCCATTTTTTTAATCAATAAACTAGGGCATATATTTAGCGCTCTGTTTAGATAAAAGTTTAATAAACTAAGCTTTTAATATTTTAGACAGGTATTAGTTTATTGAACAATTATTATTAAAAAAAAAGATGAGTAGTTTACAAATATGTAGTTGCTATAGGTATCTTAAACTAATAAAAACTTTCTTACAAAAGTAAATACTTACTTTGCATATTGTTAGTTTTACGAAACTATAATAACGACTATTCAAATTGTTATAAAAATTTTAAGATGCCACATCTATAAAAAAAAATTAAAAAAAGGCTAATTTACGTCTATCTAATAAAACTATGATGGTAATGAAAACTGAAAAATAGTTTCTAAGTAGAAAATTCATAATTAATGAAAATAGTCATATTTTATCAAGATCTCAAAAAAAAATTTCATAAAAAAAGCATATGTTAATTAATAATAATTAACAAGATTACGATGAAAAAAATAATTATTGAGAATATTAACAATAACTTGATTTTTTTTAATTTGAATTGGTTTTACATCGCTATAAATATAAAAGCTAGAATTAAGGTGAAATAAATTTTTAAACAAAAATTTGAAACTAACGTTTATTGGTAGAAGCTATAAAACTTATGCTTTACAAAGTCTAGCTTTTTATAATACTAAACAAAAAAAAGAAAACTAATGTTTTTCAACCGATAATGCTGTAGAAGTAAACTGTTGTAAAAAGAGAAATTAAACAATTGGAAATTGTTTGATAACTGTATTATATACATTTTAATTTTACGTTATTCATTTATTTTTGGTGATACTACACTAGGTGAACTTAACTAGGTGAACTTAATTTGATTGTACAAAAGCATTTTTTAAATGACACAAACAAATACTTGCTAGCGGAATAATTTAAAAAACTATTTTCTTTAGAGGTATGTATAAAAAAGTTGTTTGTTACGCTCACATTTTAGTTTCTCACCATTTTTAGTTACTAGAGTTCTTTTTTTTGAACTTAGTTGTTGTATATGTTGATAAAAACATTCTAAATTAACTAAAATAACCTGAACTATTTGCAATAAAGTAACTTAGCAATAATTGATTACAATTTAATTTAAATTCAGTAGCAATAAAATATAAAAGAAAAATTTAAATCAGTTACCTAAAATTGGTATCTAAACAATCAACTGAAAATGATTTTAATAAACAAAACATCAGCGAAAGTCTACAGAGCCAAAGCCTAAACTTTCTTATGCCCTGAGACAGACTCAAATCATAATAAGATTTTATCATACCGATTATATCATAAGACCACAAGATTTCGAAAAAATGAGACCCGGGTTTCTTTCTTATTGTAATCCGTCAGTCTGCCACAAACGAAAAATCAGTAGACGTCAATTAACAAACAGTTTATAATTTTTTACCTTTGTCTTTTGCCGTGGAACGTTTAATACATTTTCTACTAGGCAAGACCTTCATGGTAAATATGATGAACCATTTGTAGAATGAGAACAACAAGTTTTTCAGTTATGGCTGACTGAGTAGTTTCAATAAGAACGAAACCCGGGTCTTAGTCTACCGAAAGCTTACGGTCTGATGATCAAACTTTATTATAACTTGATCTTATCTCACATCATAAGAAAGTCCAGGTTAAGACTCTGTAGACTTTTGCCGATGTTTTCTTTAACTGTATTTAAAACGAGTGTACCAGATGTCTAACCTGGTGGAAAACTTATTAAACGTTGCACGGCAAAATACAAAACTGATGTCACTGATCAATACCAGCAAACGGTACTTTAGTTGTAAAACATAATAAACCGTTTGTAGATTGACTGCTACCTGGTTTCGTTTGCGGCTGACTGAAGAGTCTCAAAAGGACGAAACCAAGATCACAGTGTACTGATGATCGAATTGGTACGATCAAACCATATGTAAATAACTTCATTAAGAATTACAAAGATAAAACCACATTGACTCATCGAATACCAAAAACTACTGCTAAGTGCTACATATAAAACAGCAACTTTTCAAATTTGTTTTGAAGTTGATGAAATTCGTGTATTTTTTTCTCATGCTCTTCTTTAAGTTGAGCTAAATTACCTTCTCTAGCTTCTAATTCATCAATAATAATTTCTTGTTCTCTTGCTTTAGATGTTATCATTTTCAAAACCTTGTATTTAAATTTTTAGTGAACTTTTTATAGAAATAATTAAAACTTATTTTAAAAGAAAATCTTGCTTACTTGTTATCAATAATAAAATACTCTAAACCTACTAGATTATAAGTTACAGAAAACAAGCAATAGTAGACTCACAACTGGAAATATATAAAAATAAAATTTTTGAATATTTGTTTTAAAATTAGTAATTAGAAATCTGAGACTTGAATAAGTTTACTGTATCAAAAAATTAAAAACTCTATTTACAACTGAAATTTTGCCAGTTGGAGCAAGTAAATTTAAAGGCTTGATTTTTGCTTAAAACAAACTTGGATAAATTAAAAAATATACCTCAACCGGGAAAAAGATCACTAAAAGTTACCTTATATTATAATAAAAATAAGTTAGTTTATTTACTAACTGAGTTTTTTTTTTTTTGAAAGAACAAATAAAGTTTATGTAGTACTATTTTATTAGTCGTTTAGTAAACCTACAAAAATTGTGAAAAAGTACGGCACATGTGGATGATGTAAAAAAAAAACTTAAATCAGGGTTGCAACGGGTCAGGCTAAGTCAGTTTTTGGAAAAGGTCAGGCTAGTTCATAATGGCCAAAAGTCAGTTTTTTAGGTCAAAATTGCAAAAAAAAACATTTTTTTTTGCAATTTTTAGTATTGATGATTTGTGGCAAGGACACTTCCATAGTGAAACTGAGGTACAACTATTGAGTTAAAAACAAATTTGACAGAGAAATCTATCCTTAAAGAAGATTGAAATAAATAGAAAATATTTTAAGAAACACAATTGCACTGTTTCACCGCAAAGCGAATTTTCAAATTGTATCTCTGTAATAAAATAATAAAGGTAAATATGACAAATAATATAAAATTTATGTGTTATATGTTGAGAACATTAAATATAAAAATAAACAAATATATATATTAAGAAAAATGTTAATTCTATAAAACCTTTACTATATATAGTTTAGTTGTTATTTATATTTTACAGTTACTTCATCTTGTAAAAATAATCTTTGTAGATTATTTTCTAATTAATTTTTAATTTAAAGACTTTATATCTAATGGTATTGGGTAGTATTAAATTTTATATAACAGATATGAACCTAAATTTAATTCTTTAATATTTTTCTGATTATATAAGTTTGTACAATCAGTAAGAGGATATTTTCTGTTAATAGTTTTTTTTTTCAAAAAGATTTCATAGTAAGTAATTAAAGGAATTATTTTATATAGCAGATGTATGATAATAGATGTTTGATAATAAGTGAGTATTTAATAAAAGTGCGTAATATAAATGTGTACTTATCAAAATATACGTACTCAGAAAACGTACTTAACTAAAAGTGCATACCTAAAATGCGTTCCTGAGAAGAAGGTAAAAGTCAGGCTAAATAGGTCAAAATCTTAAAAAGTCAAACTAACAAAATTTTGAGTGGCAACCCCTGTTAAGTTTAGTAGATTATAATAAAATTAAGATATACTCTTTATTCATGCTATACTTTTTTTGACTAAGCTTTTTACACTTCAAATACAGTATTCATCGTAAATGGGTAGCTTTCAAATTTGCACAAGCGTACAAAATTGCACAAGGGGGCAAAATTGCTTGAAGGCACAAAATTACAGGAAAATACTTTTGCACGAGGACACTTATGCACGAGGGGGTAAAATTGCACGAAGGATCACTTTTGCACGGGATAAGTTTTTTTTTTTTGTTATTATTTTTTTTTACTATCACTGTTACCCCTAACCCTTGGTCGGTAATATTTTTTCAATTAATTTTTATTTATTATTTTTTTTTTTTCTATCACTGTTACCCCTAACCCTCGGTCCTTAGCTATTTTTTTCTTTTTATATAATAATTTTTATTAGCTATTTTTTATACTTACTATCACTGTTACTCCTAACCCTCGGTCAGTAACTTTTTTTTATTCTTTTTCTTCTCGTGAAAAATTGTAACTCGTGCAAAATTGACCCTTGGTGCAAATTTGTCTTCGTGTAACTTTATCCCCTCGAGCAATTTTGTCTTCGTGCAATTTAGACCCGTTCCCATCGAAAATATTCTGAATAGTTTTTCCAATTTGTTATAATTTAACAAGTAATTTATTAGCTATTCAAGCGATAAATAAAATGCTTCAAATAACCACATTGTAGCTCGATCAATAAGCACCTAATATATTTAGTTAATTTAAACTATCTTACCAGGGACAAAGTTTAGTTTAGTTAGGACTAGATAAGTTATTAAAGGTAAAAAATAACATAATGAATAGAAAACCAAGAGTGTTAACATCATATAATAACATTTGATCATCTTTTATAAAATCTATTTATTTGAGAATCTTATGCATCTTTTTACCTATAAGATGTTTACTAAAATTTGCCATATTTGCCGAAATTAACTATATTTTATTTTTGCCATATTTGACTAATATTAATATTAATTATTTTTACAAACATTATTACAATAAATAATATTTATAACATCTACATTTTAAGCTTGTATCCCTTATATTATAGTCTAACTTTACGGGTTATATTTTAGAAGTTTTTGTTTTTGACAAAGTACTTTAAAATTACTAGTTATATCAGGGGCTTTAAAAGTTGGTTTTGATAGGACCCGCTTCAAATCACTTAAAATAATCTTTTTAATAAACAAAACTTACTTTAAGATTTCCGTTATTCTTTTTAGCAATATCTTTTTGAGTAGCTTCTAGTATTTGAATTTGAATTTTTAATTCTTTTTCAGTTTCTTTTAAAGTATCATTTTCCTTAAATGAAAAATATTTTTTACAAATATAACTATTGTTATAAATTAATCTAATTAACTTGAATTAAATCTCTGGTTTTTTCAGACATCTTTCCTAGCTGCATATTAAGTGACAAATTTTCTCTTATATTTCTTTTAGTCGTTTCAGACATTTGTTTATTTGACACTTTACGAAATTCTGCTGCTACTTCATTAACTCTTAAGATCATTTCTTTTTTCAGCCTGTTTATAACTTTAAGTTCAATAAAATTAATTTAGATACTTAAGTTTTTTTTTTTTGAGAACTTAAAACTATAACATAAATATAAAGAATTATCATTGTAAAAAACTTCACTAGAATTTAGAAGCCTTACAATAAATAATAAACACAAATTTTGTAAATAAAATTATCAATTTACATAAAATATGTATATTATAAACAGTATTTTAGTATATATACAAAACAGTAAATACTAAGTTTATAAGGAAATTATAGCAAGTTTTCATTGTACCACCTAAATTATCAGACAAAAAGCTTTTAGTAGATTGTGCTAAACACAACTATTACTAGGATAAATATAAAAACAGGTGATTTCTAAAAATTAAAAATTTATTTACATATATTTTTTCAATATCCTTTGCTTACTATACTTATTTTTAGTATGCACTATTCCATAACTGTAGTGCTCACCAGCAAAAAAAGAAATTCACACATAGTTGAAGGCAAAATTGAACATAAGAAGTTTCATCAGTATACATTGCTCAAAAACTCTCTTACATAGGCCTTCTAATACATAAACTTTAAATATCGAGGTTAAAACCTTTTTATTTTACAATTTATTCATAATTAGTTGTTTTAAACATTAAGCATATTTACTATAGAATATTGTAGATTAATGGGTATTGTCTACAATAATCTATAGTGGTTATTATTATTATTAATAACACACATATACACCTACTTTAGCTTCTATTCTTTACTTACAATATTTATTTTTTACAGAGCTCCGTTGATCTGTGTTTATACCTGTTAACAAACAAAAACATGTGTTAGTTTAATAAAGAAACAGTACTGTGTAAATTTGTTATTATATGTAAATCTATACGAAAATTTAATTTTAATGTAGTCTAAGATTGTATCTATTGAGTTTTCCAAACTAAGTATTAAAAAAATTCTTATAGAACGCAAGTTATCAGACGTTATCAGAAGTAGTAGCTCTTTATAAAATGTTTTTACTCCACGCTTTTTTTAATATTAAAATATTTTTGTATAATTTAAAATGAGTCAGATTAAACTCGTATTTTAAATAATTTCGTTTCGTAACAGCTTGTAGATATTTAATAGATAATTAGTGCATAGGGGAGTAGTAACTTTTATTACAACTTGACCTTATTTTATCTAAGCTACTAGTTTCTTTTTACAGATATTCAAAATTCAAATTAATTTTTGAGGTTTAGCCGGTTAAAGTCAGGGAGTACAGAAGGGAGGCGCAAACTAAAACGGCAAAAAGGACAATTTTAACTAAAGTATCTCCCCCTACGTTTTTTTAGATAACTATCTCAAAATTTTCCTTACAATATTTAGAAAAAATTGTTGTAAATGACAAAAAACAGTTTGTTTTATTTATTTTGTCATAAAAACTTCATGCTTACTTTTTTTTAATTTTCGTTACTACAGACTTTAATAAGTATTGCAAGGAGGATTTGCTTAAAGTTAGAGGTAGTTATCTCAAAAAACGTAGAAGATAGATTTTAGTGGTTTCTATTTATTCGCCGTTTTAGTTTTCTCCTTCCATAAAGAACCTGTTGTACTCTCCGACTTTAACCAGTTATACCTCAAAAATTATTAGCTTATAGCAAAGTTGGAACTCTACAAATTTAGATGAAGTTGTAAAAAAAATGATTAACTCCCCCCTTGTCCCTTAATAATTAGTTTAAATAATAAAAAACCACTCATTCTACTAAAATTATTTAATGAAACTTTATAAGATAGGTTTTATAGGGTGTTTTCGAAGAACACGTCGGCTAAAACTGAATAAAAACTATATGTCATATAAAAACGGCAAACGACCTTAATGTTTGATTAATTGTTTTAAAATATAATAAGTCTGATGGTTTTTTTAATGTATACATATGTACAGGCGACGCGTGCAAAAAGTAACTTAATTTTAAATAGTTTACAAGAGTGTCGCTAAAAAACATTTAATATTTTAAAAAACTCTTTGTTAAATCTATTTAAATGATAAAGCTTTAGAATATCTTTTTATAAAATACGGTAAATGTAATAAATACTTTTATGTTACTAGAGTATTCTAATAGTTTTTTTATTTGACCGTTGATTTTAGATTTTTAAAGACATCAAAATTTCGACTAACAAAAACTCTTTAAATTGCCTTGCACTAAATGGCATAACTTTTGTTTCAGATAGAATATCTTTAAAATCTTGGTTTCCTAAACACAAATTTTCAATTTTTTTCTATTTCTTGTTGTGGGCCTACTGTGTTTAATGTACCACAGCATTTAAAAAAAAATTACTTAACCATATTGTTTTCGATAACGAAAAGATTTTTTTCGTACACAAGGTCCTTAGACCAAAATTTTGAGCGCTTTTTTATCGTTCAATAAACAATATATACATATTACTTTCTGTTTAACACAACGTTCGTTTTTAGAATTTAAAATTTTGTTTTTCAGAAATTATTAACCAAAATATTTATGTCATTCAGCAAATAAATTTGGAAGCCAAAAGCTGATATTAACAAACAACATATCTTTGGCAAACGTGCGTAACTTTTTTTATTTTTTGCTTTTAAATATTTAATAAAGCGCTGGCGAGGGAAGAGCTTAATCTAGTAAATCAAGCGAGCAAATTGAATATAATGTTTAACTGAATGCATATTTTCTATGACCTATATATGTGTTGATTGGAGGAAAAGCCTCAACAAGAAAACACAAAGGTACTCAAGTAACTAGAGGTGTCAAAAAGCATCGTCGTTATTGCCTAAGTACGTTTGCTCTTTGTGAGATCCGTCGTTTTCAAAAATCCAAAGAGCTTTTGAATTTAAATTTTTCATTTCAACGTCTTGCACACAAAACAGCTTAAGTTCAAGACTGATCTGAGTTTTGAAAGCAGTGCATTTATAGAACTTAAAGAGGCCGTTGAAGCTTAATTAATCGGAGATTTCTTTAAGACATTAACTTGACTCCATTCATTCAAACAGAACAAGAGAGAGACGAGGTACATGTCAAAGCTAAAGTCTCGAAGAAATTTAAAAAAAACGAGGGATAGAAAAATCTAAAGCCTCTAAAGAAAGAAAGTTGGAACTTAAGAACAATTTTTAAACCCTTTACTTACGATTTCTTTCAGTATAAAAATTTAGTAGAATTACTCACCGTAAAATAGCTTTAACACTAAGGTGCATTAGCTTCAAAATTTAAATGTTTTTGTCAAACATTTAAAGGCCTTATCGTTAAATATATGTTGTATTTTTTTTTGCATTTTTAGTGTACAAACACTTTTTATAACGTTTTTGTTTTACTTTAAACTACTACATGACGTTTTTTTTTTGTGTTAAATTGCTAATAAAGAATTACTGTTTTGTTTGCCTAATGATAATATCAAATTAACATTACAATACGGTAAAATGAAAATAGCAATTTGTTTAAACTGTAATGCCATTGGTATTTTTTGCAGTCGAAAGTGGCTTTCTTTCCTTCTTTTCTCTCAAAATTAGCTTAAGAGATCGAGCTACGCTCGAAAATAAGGATTGTTTTTAGTTTTTGGTCGATTACATTTCAATTTCTTGTAAAAGTATTGTATTTCCGATCGTTACTGGTGTAACGATGGCGAATATTTTTTATATGATTTTTAGAGTCAAAGTAGTGTATTTGGTGTTATTTTTTAGCAGTTTGTATTTTGTTTTGTCGTACTTTATTCACTTGTAAATACATATTTTGTTTGTGAGACTCGATTTCATATGTAGTTTAGGCATTCTAACAATCTTACTACTTATGTAGGCTAAGTTTAAATGATAGTATAAGTTTAATTTGCGTTTGATAAATCGACTTAGCTAAGTTATTTAGCTAAGTCAATTCTAAACATTAGCTTAAGTAACCGTCACCGATATCGTTATATGACGTAAGTCAGTTAATTTCCAGGTCCGCGTAAACTTAAGTAACAACGTGTGACTGGTTCAAAATCAATAAAATATATAAGTATCCATAAAAAAGTCTTCTTTTACTCAGAAAATATAGTTTATACATACAGTGATATAAATGGTAAATATAGTGAAAACATAGTTAACATACACCCAATTCCAAACGTTCAGAAAGTTTGGCAAAAATAAACAAATTTTCGAGAATTCTAAAAAAGCTACATATAGAGCTTCCGTACCAAAATCTATTAGCACACAACTTGATTTTAACATTTGAAACTTACGGTTTTTTATTGACTATCAGACTTTTTTTATCGCTTTACAAAACTCAAAGTAACTTATGAGATATAAAAACCAAATTAAGTAAGTCTAATAGATCAGTTTCTTATTGAAGACGAAAACGACTGTTGTCTTCTCCTCAAACTTTAAATTTTTTTATTTTGTTTAAAAGGCAAGTCAATAATAAGGTATAAATTATTTTACTTCAGGAAACACTTATCTTCGAAAAACTTACGTTTATTTTTTTAATTTTAACTCTATAAACAGGGTTTTAAAAGCAGTTTTAGATTATATGCCTCTATTTAGACCAATATTCTCTAAATTCATTTTATAATCGGCCTCTTTGCCAGAAATTTAAAATAAATCTCCCCACCTGTTATTAAAAATCAAATTGTCAAACTTCGTTATACAATGGCGTTTTGGAACTTTTGAAAATTCCATAAATTACATATTTAAACATCTGGGTATGAGTTTACAATGTTTAAGTGTTAGTGTACAAGTGATAATTCTGAATGTACTTTTTAACATATCCTTTTCTGATCAAAAACAAAACATCAGCAAAAGTTTCCAGAGCCAAAGCTTAATCTTTGAAGTACTTGAGTCAAGCTCAAAATTGGTTTACAACTGAGCGACGAGTTTCAATATAAATAATGCACATATTTTTGAGACGGCCGGACGTCACTACTCATGTGAGCGAATGGTTGTTCCGTAGTTAAACATGATATATGTTTGTAGGTTGACGACTATAACTTTATATAGTTACGACTGAGTGATGAGTTTTAATAAGAACAAAACTTGGCTCTCGTTTAACCTAGAGCTTTAGTCTGATGATGAAAGTGATATGATCAAAATTTGTTTATTTCATTTATAATAATCTCTTTGTATTAAATTTAAAATTTAAGTTCTTAATTTAAAAAAAATAAACAAAACTAGTTTTATTTATTTTTTATTTTAATAAACCAAGCTTCGTATACTTAATACGATTTTTTTAGACTTTAAAAATAGACTTCGTTATTTTGTCCTTTTTTAATGGACAAAGAAAAGCGTCAATAGTGTACTGCAAAAGTGGCAAAAAAACAAAAACTCAAGTAATACTAGTAGCCGTGAAAAGAAAACATAATCTGATAACTTAACTTTCAAAATAAAAACTAACTACAAATTGAACAGTATAGAACTTTTTTTTACCGTCAAAAATAAAATTAACTCAGACTCATTTATATTAAGATCAAAAACTAACTTGAAATTTCCTAAAAAATATTTTTTTAACTAACTCGAGTTAACTCTGTGGACTTGAAACCCTGCTATAAATGATAAAGTATATGGTTTTTAAATAACAAATAGTTATTAGCAAAACAAAAAAACCTGTCTTTGTCTACAACAGCTTTTCTTTCAAGGTCATACAAAATTTGTTTGTGTTTTTTTTCTTGTTCTAAAAGTTGGTTTTCTAAATCTTCTAGGTGTTTTTCCATTTCTTCTTTTTTAGTCTAAAAAAGTACTCAGTTAGCATTAACTAGGACTGAAGAACTATAAATATTAAGAGTTAAAGCCATAGGGGAGTCTAAATTTTTTTTTACAAAAATCAACATAGGCTGAAAGCTAAAATTATGTATAAACAAGATACTTTCATAGAACATAATAAACTAATTTACTTTCAAGATATAGTCAGTGGTGTAAAAGTTTCCGATTCAAACTAAATAAAGGGACATCTTTCATTGCCCATTTTCACGGAATTTTTAAAAATTCACTAAAAATATATCTTTTTTTTTCATTTTTTAAGCAATCCTCTAACATTTAGGAAATTTCCCTTGCATTAAAAGAAAATTTATAATGTAAAAATATAAAAACTTAAGATTTCTGAGACAAAAACAAAACAAAAAAATATTTTTCTCATTAAATAAACATGTATATATTTTTACTCAAAACTAAGAAAATCTTATAACAGGGTTGATTATTACTAGATTAAAATTAAACTGAGAAAATTTGAAAGCAACTTTTTAAAAACTGTAGGATAAAATAGATTTATAACGCAGTAGTTTTTTTTTCAACTCATTACATCGGTCCTTCCATAATGAATCTATAAAACTCTTCGACTTTTTACCCTTATATCTAAACACTAACTTGAATTTTACGGAGTGGTAAAACGCAAGCGCTATTTAAGTTAAGGATCTTTAAAATAAGATCAACAATCAAAAACGTATCCAACAAGATAAAGGTATAAAATTTGAAGTGAGCTCCTTAAAAAATTTAGGGGAAAATAAGCTTTTTAAATAAAAGAAGTATTTATCACTGTATTCCTTTTTACCTTTAAGTACGCATTGAACTCCTAAACTTTGATTCACCTTTCCTTTAAAATTTGATCATTGAAAAAAAAAGGTAAAAGGCAATTGGTAGCTTGTTTAAAAATCTTCAAATTGCGTTAAAGTTGTAAAAAACTGATGTACCCTCTAGGGTCTTAAACAAGTTTTGGTCTAGTTTTACAGTATTTTAAAATCGATAAACAAAAAGAAAAGTTCAAACTTTAAATTCTTCCAATGCAGCTAACTTTCCACTCAAAAAAATATTTTCACCCGTCAATTGGTCTCGCATTTCTTGGAATTCTCGTTTAAGTTGTGTAATCTGGGTTTCAAACGTTTCTTTCTCTTGGTCTTTCGCCTAAAGTTAACTTTCAACATATATCTATAACATTTTAAAAGTTAAGTATACACAATAAATACTTGTAACAAACAAGAGTAACATGCAAGTATAACAAGCAACAAGTATTTTTGCAACAAGATTTGCAGTCTAACAAAAAATAGATGCATGTAGAAAATATACACCTTTATCTGATAGTTTATACTTTTATGTTAATATAACTGAACAGAATATAAATTAAATGACAAACAGCTGAACGTAGGAAATGTGCTTTATGTGGAAAATTTGGGAGTTATAAAAAAAGTATGATAAATAAAAATAAAACAATACTTAAATTGCAAAAATTATGAAATACATGCTAAAAAGTGTAATATATGCAAAGAACTAATTATAGGTCAAACAATAAATATTTTTACTAAACAATGGAACATACACAGAAACACTTGGAAACATAATCAAATCATGAATAGAAGGACCAACTTGCTTTATTTAACATTATAAAAAGTTTCATTAATAATACATACCAGGGACGTAGCTAGCTCAAAAAAGTTACGAATCTGCAAAAATCAAAACATCTGAAATGACGTTGTGACTTTAAAAATGGAATGTTTAAGTATGGGTGATAACTGTATACAAGACAATTTATTTTGCTCCACACCCCCTATGACTTTTATTTTGCTTTATGTGTTGCCACTTGTGTAAATCCATAAAACTTTCATTGAAAATAAGTATAAAAAAATCACAATTTAACTCAAAAGTATTTTTATCGTTTTCAAAATCAAACATTTAAGGTAGTTAATAGAAACAAGATTAAATTATGCAAATTTTTGTAACTAAAACTGCATGATTTTGATTATTGAAGTAAAAGCTACAGCTTCCATTAGAATCAATTTTGCAATGCAGCATTTTGACAAATTAAATCTTTAACGCGCTAAATGTATACAATTTAGATGTATATTTGTTTAATTTTTACAACACTAAAAATGCTAAAGAGTACATATATGTCAAAATTATCTCTCAGGAGTGCATATGTAAGTATAGATCAATACTAAAAGCTAAGAAAATGGAATCTTTTCAAGCTGAAATAAAAGCATGTTTTTTCGCACATAGGTATACGTTTCTGCAGAAACGTACCAAGCTACGTGCCTGATACATACTATAAAAGAATAAGCATATAGATATAGTAAAATTATTAGAGGGACCATTTAGAAATAGTTTAGATTTTGTAAAATAATGGTGGATCAAAAAAAACTAAATCAAGGAATTAATTTAAACAATTTGTTCAAACAATAACTCAAAAAATTATAAATCAACATACAAAGTTTTCACTATTTAGAAGGTTTTTTTTTCTATTTTTTTCAACAAGTGTTATCTATGGTTACCGTAGTTACAGTAACCATAGATTTACATTACAAAACTTTGATAAGTACAAAACTTTAATGAGAGTTTGTCTACTCAAATTCAAATAAATTTTGTTATATTCTTTTTTCAGTTATACTTGAATATATATTAATAAGCCTTAAATTTAAGTGAATTATTATTTCTTTTACATATTTAAGTAATATTTTAATAGATTTGAATTTTATTCCTTATCTAAATGTATCTAAACTAAAAAATATCTTTATTATATTTCTCTATAAACAAATAATTTTCTACATAATTTAAAATGTTTTAATAAATGAAATATCTTTGAATCTGTTGTTTTTATTTTTAAAGAGTTTAGACAGATTTTTTCAATTGGTTTTTTTGAACCAATTGTAACGCTATCTGCCCTGCGTTGTGATAATAGTTAATAAATTTACAAAATAACTAGTTGTAAACACTGACAAGTTTAAATTTATTAAAGCACTATGACGTTTGCTTAACGACGAATTTTTAGTACAAAATGCTATTCTTGTTGTAGCAACGGTCAGTTTTATTTATAAACTCTTGTTGATGACATTGAATTGGAACTTTTAGTGGATTGCAGTTGAGTGTTTAAACTTTTGTAAATTTGTTACTTTAAAAGAAGTACCAAATTATAGATTAAACTTTGTTGCTTATTGAAGAAATTATTAAATTATTCTTCAGCTTTATCAACTTTTTGTATAATTTTTACTTGAGTTAATACGTATTTTTTAAATCACATTTGTTATTAAATATTGTTGATTAAACTGTGCTGTATAAATTATAACCGGTTGTTTTTAGTTTAAGCTACTATTTAAGTGATTACTATACCATTAGAATGATTAAGACTAAGAAGGGCTTAAGACATAAAAATAAGTTAACGGGTCATGCGGATACTGAGCCATCAGTATCCGCTGACTTCAATGGCGACTCTGACTTGATATCGAACTCACAATCTCCCAGCAATATTCAAGCGACAATAAACAGCGCTCATGAAACAGAAGTAAGCGCGCAGACTAGGGACAATAATGAAATTGTAGATTTTAATGCTATAGATGAAGTTGACTTAGACGTTGAGGATTTAGCTCACTTACTAGAGCAAGCTAAGGTTTTAGAGAAAAAAAATAAACTAAAAAATGAACTAAAAGCTATTTATAGAAGATTAGATACCAATAAGACCATAAATGACAGCGGCCTCACCCTTAACAATCACACCTCGCACGCTTTAGGTGAAATGTCAACACAAATAAGTTTCAAGAAAAAAACTCTTGAAAATTGTAAGCTTTTTCAAAAAATTGATGCCGTACGCGATCCGGCTGTGGAGTTACGTTTTTTTGAAGACCGGTGTACGGCTTATGGTATAACATCTGAAATGGAGAAGTTTGAAATTCTCCAGAGAATTTGGCCCCGTTCAGATATAATTGACTTCGTTGAAACACACGACGAAGACAGAACTTATAGCAGTCTTGTTAACTTTTTACAAGGGAAAGGAAGCAAATTGCCTCGCATATTAGGTGCAAGCCCATCATGGCCAGAGCCAGTTCAATTCCAGGACTTGTTTTTGGCAGCTAAGCAATGGGCAAAGTCTAAAGAGGAAGACAGAATTAAATACTTTATGCACAGACATGCCCCTAATAATTTAAAAAACAAAATAAAGGAATGTTTTGGGCTTGAATATAATGAGTTTATTAGGCGCACGGAATTTATATGCGACATTGAAGAACAGAGGGTCTTTGAAAATGCTAAAAACTTTTCATACGAACCTCAGCGATTTAAGCACAATAAGAGATATTACAAACAAAAATGGCATGAGAACATTCCACAAAAAAGGGAACATTTCCGCAGCTATGAACACAGTCGTAGTCAGGGGTATTTCGGGGAAGGGTATAACAAGCGCACGAATTACGAACAAAACGCGCTTTGTCACAAACATGCAAAGTTTGGAGATAGGGCAGACTATTGTGCTGCAGTTTCAACTTGCCCTATGTCCCCGTTACGGCAACAACACGATCAAAAAAACGATTTCCCATCTTCAAAACAATGAGAGGACATGAGGATGGGAACAGAGTTCCTCTTAATAAGCCTGTAGAATCCGTACCAATTCGTCCCTCTGCCAAACCATGGCAGCCTAAAAAGCCATCACCTGAAACAAACTCTCACTCTCAATTGCGTAATGATATCACGACAAAACCAATTGTAAAAACTAATTGGTCGTTTGCTATTTCAAATAAATCGTCTATAAATCCAAAAACCTTGCCTCAAAGTCTATTATTTGCAAAGGACAATGTTACAAACGTTCTTTTCTTAATTGACTCTGGATGTGAAGTTTCTATATTGCCTAAGAATCTAACAAATGGCATAAACCACTACTTTAAGCCGTTCAGTAGAACTATAAAGGGTATTGGCGACAATGAAATCCACCCCATAGGGAGTGCTTGCGTTGACCTTAAGCTAGGTAATTTAAAAACCATTAAACATAATTTTTGGGTTACTCAAGAGTATAGGAGTTATGGCATTTTAGGTATGGACATTTTAATGTCAAACAAACTGTTAATATGCCCTTTCACGTTAGAATTGACGCATCAATTGTCTAACAAAACGACTAAACTGTTTAGGGCCGCTGACTTGCCTGCGTCGGTAGTTGTGTCAATTAATACGGGGGAAGTTAAGGATAGTAATAACATAGCTACGTTAGAGACCAAGTGTCAAGCACTACTGTTGAATTACCCTGAGCTTACAAAAACTCCTGATTATACTGCTCCTAGAAAACACAACCACTTTCTAGAAATTATAGTTGACAATTATAAACCGCGAATGATTAAGGCGCGAAGATGTAATTTAACTTGTCAACAAAAGGTAGATAAAAATTATTCAGACCTAATTGCGAGAGGTGCTGTTGTAAAGGGGGATGCCGACATGTGTGCATCACCAATCACGGTAGTGCCCAAAAAAGATGGTGATTTGCGTATTTGTGTTGATTATACAGTTTTGAATGCCCACACACGCCCATTTTCATACCCGCTACCGCGCATAGATACGCTCTCGGAAAGAATTCCGGGAGGTACCCGTTTTTTCAGCACGTTAGATCTTAAAGAAGCTTACTATAGCTTACCTCTTCATCCAAACTCACGAAAATATGCTGCTATCATAACTAATTCCGGGGTATTCGTCCCTAAGGTGACTTCTTTCGGGTTGCGGAATGCGCCAACACGTTTTCAGCAGTTTATGGACAGTATCTTGTCCTCTTGTGGGGCTTTCACTTTTGTATATTTAGATGATATTCTTGTGTTTTCAGATTCCGCGGACAGTCACATATCACATTTAAAACAGGTTTTAGAAACATTATCGACAAACGGTTTATTTTTAAATCAAGCAAAATGTTCTTTTGCTAGAACCAAGGTAGATTTTTTAGGTCATACAGTAGGTGTTGACGGGGTTGATGTTATGGAATCTAAGGTAGAAGCTATAAAAAAATTACCCTTACCAAACACGCGCAAAGAGTTAAAAAGGGTAATTGGTATGATTAATTACTATCATCGATTCATACCAAACTTGGCCGAAGTAATGGCACCGTTTAATGAAATTTCGGGGGGATCTAAGGCAAGCAATAGGGCAATTATTAAACTTACTGATGGCCAAATCAAAGCTTATCATGACACAATAGCTCTGTTAGTTAAAGCAGCAACAATAAGCTATGAAGACCACACAAAACCCCTAGTTCTCTTCACGGACGCTTCCGACAGCCACGTTGGCGCAGTTCTGGAACAAGAAGGGAGAAATGGGGGAATGCAACCGCTTGCGTTTTTTTCAAAAAAGCTCCCTCCATTTAAGCAAGTACGTTCTACTTTTTATAAGGAACTTCGCGGGGTGTATTTGTCTCTTAAGCACTTTCAAAGCAGAATATTGGGGAGATCCTTAATAATACGTACTGATAGTAAATCAGTAGAAAGGGCCATTAAAAACGAAATGGGTAATCATTCTCCAGCGGAACAACGTTGGATATGCGCAATCAAGGAATTTAATCCAATAGTAAGGCATATAGATGGCCATGATAATGTAGTAGCAGATAGTTTAAGCCGACCCCCACAGTCGGCAATGCATGTTCGTGCGTATAACCAGGATTCTGATTTTGTTTATACGTCTGAGTCAGAGGCTGAAGACAGCGAGTCTGATTACGGTGATTTAGACGGTGAAGAGGAAATTTTAGGTAGTCCGTTAAATGAAGTGATCGGGGAAAATACGACTAGCTTAAATATGATAAATAGGGAAGTTATTGCGGTCTTGCAATGTAATGAACCGGGGCTAGTAGATACCGCACGTAATATGAAGAAAACGGTCGAATATTTACAACCAGATAATTTAGCGGTAGTGGTAGACGAAAATAATAAGCGAATCATTCTGCCCGAATCTATGCGCCTAACAGCATTTAATGTGGCCCATGATAGGTTGCACCTGGGAATTGATAAAACAATCGAGTCTATTGCAAAAGACTATTACTGGCCTACATTAATAAAAGATGTGACTCATTGGGTCAAAAGCTGTGTGGTATGTCAAGCGACCAAAGTAACAAGATATAATCGTCCAAAAATTGGTTTTTTTCCAGACAATACGGAACGATTCCAGTTCGTTCACATAGATCTTGTCGGTCCTTTAAATGAGTCATTTTGTAATAATAAGTATATTTTAACTGCCAAAGACCGAGCCACAGGGTTTCTTGTAACTATGCCGATCACAGATAAGAAAGCTTTGACTGTCAGAAATGCTTTTTTTCAATGCTGGGTGGGTCCATTCGGGGTCCCTCAAGTTGTTGTTTCTGATAACGGTCGTGAATTTGTTAACACCGTGTTAACCGAAGCGTTCGAGCAGTTAGGAATAGATCATCGTTTGGTATCCCCATACAGCCCTCAATCTAACGGTTTCATCGAGAGGCAACATAAGACTATCAATGTTGCACTTCGCGCGTTATCTGATAAGACAAACTGGGCTTTGCATTTGCCTCTGATAACGACAGCTTTAAACAATACCTTCGTTGAAGGTTCACCTTATACCCCAGCTCAATATGCTCTAGGGACGGCCCAGAATCTCTCGGGGAGAGTAATGTTCGACAAAATTGAGGGTACTGACATTATCACCACACCCAACACTCTAGAAACTAAAGTATTTTTGAATATGATGGCTAAAATTGGTAGGCAATTTAAGCGCCACAATAATAAATCATACTATGAACCAGGGATTTTCGAATGCGAATGGGTTTGGCTTAGGAGACAAAACAAGCGAAAACTTAGCACACTCTACCATGGTCCATATAAAGTGCTTTCTTGTTCAGAGCAAAGTATGATTATTCAAAAGAATTCTGGGTTGGTAAAGGTTTCTATAAGGAACGTGAAAGCGTATGTTCCCAGAGTTACAACTTGTGAGGAAACTAAAACATACAATTTAAGGGAACGAGAAGTCCCCATAAGTTATGCCGAAGCATCTAGCTCAGATGAATTCTAAGCGTTCATTCGGCGTAAGTATCTTTTTTTTTTTACTGCTTTTAAACGTTTATGTATATTTAGGGGTAGTGAATGGAAAACAACTGGTTATAATTTTATTTTCTTTCTATTTATTTCTTTGGTAACTAGTTTATTTAATGATTTATTAGTAGTTGATTTTTTTTTTTTTAGTTGTTGCAATTAAAATATTATTTTTTGGTTAAAATACCTGTACAAATTTAATAAAGTTTTTCTCTTCTTTTTAATTAATTTTTCTTTTTTTTATATCTTCAAAAGTGGTTAATTTTTAATTTGGTACTAAAAAAAAAAAAAAAAAAAAAAACTGACAAGTCATGGATTCGTGACATTTTTGAAATCACCAGCAGTGTCTAGAGAAGTGTGACGAGTTGCAGGCGGGCAACCTGTTTCAGCTGCAAGAGAAAAGAAGCAGTTTCATGAGTTACGTCAGTAGTTGTTTAGCAAACCAGTATGTTCGATTTTTCTTTCCTGTCTACTCATGACCTTGATGCTTATCATTGGAGCCTGGCCAAGAATGCCAAAAAAGGATAAAAAGAAAGGAAAATGTAACGCTATCTGCCCTGCGTTGTGATAATAGTTAATAAATTTACAAAATAACTAGTTGTAAACACTGACATTTAAATTTATTAAAGCACTATGACGTTTGCTTAACGACGAATTTTTAGTACAAAATGCTATTCTTGTTGTAGCAACGGTCAGTTTTATTTATAAACTCTTGTTGATGACATTGAATTGGAACTTTTAGTGGATTGCAGTTGAGTGTTTAAACTTTTGTAAATTTGTTACTTTAAAAGAAGTACCAAATTATAGATTAAACTTTGTTGCTTATTGAAGAAATTATTAAATTATTCTTCAGCTTTATCAACTTTTTGTATAATTTTTACTTGAGTTAATACGTATTTTTTAAATCACATTTGTTATTAAATATTGTTGATTAAACTGTGCTGTATAAATTATAACCGGTTGTTTTTAGTTTAAGCTACTATTTAAGTGATTACTATACCATTAGAATGATTAAGACTAAGAAGGGCTTAAGACATAAAAATAAGTTAACGGGTCATGCGGATACTGAGCCATCAGTATCCGCTGACTTCAGAGAACTCTTTTCAATTGCATATTCTGGAAGCCTTATATCTTTAAGGCCCAGTTTATGTAAGCAGAAAAAGTTCGTTTACCAAACTAGACTTTTTAAATCCTTATATTAGTAATTTTAAAGTAATTAGTTTCTTGTTAAACTTTATTTTTAAGCATAGTTTTAATTTAAAATTTTTATCGCTTCTTTATTTAGGTTGTTTTAATTCTACCGAGTTTTATTAGTATACCAAATTTGTTTAGCATTAGAACTTATTTAATTTTAAACTTTTGATTATTACGTCATTTTATATCTTAAAACTTTAACTGCAGTATAATTTTATTTCAATTTGTATTCATTGCAATCCAGTAGGAAACAATTTCTGACGAGTCCTATTTGAAAGTACTTAAATAAATTTAAACAAAATGAAATGCACTCTGTTATATATTTTTAGTAAATTATGCACCGGAAAAAAGCTGTTCAAATAAGATTTACAAACAAGCAGGCATGTTTAAAAATTTGAAAAACTCAGAATAGGCTAAATCTGTTTAAGACATTTTTTTAAAACTCAGGTTTGTGTCATACTTTTATTTTAAACACTTTGAATAAGTCTTCGAATTATCAGAATAGTTTTTATGACTGTAATGTAAGATACTAGTTATAATTTTTTTTTTGTCGTCTTAAATATTGTGTACTTTATTATAATGATGATAATTTAATTAGGTATTTAAGCTTGATTAACTGCAAGTTTTAGCTTTTTGATCTTTTAATATAACTTAAATATTTTTGCTTTTAAAGTGACAACCATATAACATACTAGCTTATTACTAACAAGATGTTTTATTAAAGTATTCGAGAATTAGTTATGTTAATATACTTGTTTTAGCTTTCTACAATACAAATAGGTATTATTTTTTTTAGTTGGCTAATAAATGAGTTTTTTAAAGAGCGTAAGCTATTTAAGACCAAAAGTATACTTAAAAAAAAATTTTTAGAAATATGAAAGAAGGGTTAAAAATATAAAAATTGTATAAAAGTACCCATAAATGTTTTTCAAGCTGGCTTTCTATAGAGAGCTAGGTTGTAAGTTAAATTACAAAAATATTAAGCTTAACTTAATAAGTCCTTAAAAAAGTACATAGTTTATTAAGACTTAGGGATATCAGTCAACGTGAGTTTTATTCTAATAATTTATAATAATTTAAATAGGCATTATATGTATAGCAAAAAGTTATTTAGAATAATAAAGTGATTTAAAGTAAAACTTTCTCTAGTTTTACTAAAACCAAAGTATTATTCAAATGTCACTAAAACTAAAACTGCGGCCCGCAAAGACTTTGGAAATTTGAAATTTGGCCCGCGAGTACCAGCTACCTGCCGACCCCTGCACTAACTAATGGTTAATGTTTTATTTTGTTCTAAATAGCTTACAAACATAAAAACTAAATTAACATACTTTGCAATACTATTCAAATAGTAGAAATAACCTCATTTATATTGTGACGTAATTATTAGATGTAATGAATGTATTTTGTTCATTTATTAATTTGAATCAGTTTTCTTTCCATTAACGTGAGTTGTTTGTTAATATTATTATTTGTTGTTTTGTTGTCTATTTTAGTTTACTTTACTTTGTTTTAGACTTAATAATCACAAATATTATATAGTATTATAACAGTCGGATTTAATATTAAGTATTTTACCTATTATCTGTAGAAAATATTTTGTTTTAATGAAAACATGTATACACCTACTTTATTCTATGCTTCTCTTCTTTCATTACAGTAATTATTTTTTTACAGAACCCAGTTGAAGTGTGTTGATTCGTTAACACACAGAAACATATGTTGGTACAATAAAGGAAGATTACTGTACAATTTGTTTTTATTTATATTCCAGTGAAGTTACTTCACTAGGATCTTTTGTAAGCAAATAATTAAACCTATAATTTTGAACAGTTATGTATTAGATATAATCGTTTTTCAATTTAAAATAAAAACTAAAATTCAAACATTTTTTACATTTATTAACGTTTTTAATTTAGTAGCTTATTTATTTTTTGTTTACATGATGCATACCTTTTTTAGTTAGTTAGAAAATTAACGATCTTTTGATATTCACTTTCTTTTTTTTTGTTGCTTAATTGACTTATTAGCTTACATATTGTCTTTAATTAGTTTGAGTTGAACTTTGAAAAATACTACTTATTTGCATATTTTGTGCTTTGTGAATCAGTAAAAACTGGTATATTTTTAAAGGAAAAAAGTTCACGTTTGGCAAGACACCCAAAAAACGTTGTGTTCAAATTTATTTTTTTTAGTTAAAAAAAAAGAATTACCTGAAAGTATTAACAAAAAAAATTGAGTTTTGTAAAGACGAAGAAAGAAACTTAAAAAATAAATTCTAATACATCGAAAATTAAAGGAATAAGAAAAAACGTTATGAAATAACAAACTATATAACAAGTCCAACATTAAAAATATACGTCTTATAGTTTATTTAATTAAGATAATAATTAACATTGCAAATAATATTTGCAAGCCCCATTATTAAAACATAGGAACAAAGAGTGTTAAAAAAAATATATTAAAGTTTATTTAGTTAACGAAAATAATAAACAATGCAATAAAATTTATTTAGAACCGGTTAATCTTTAAAACATGTTTTTTAGTTTAGCTTGTCGTTTAGGTCTAGCAAATAGATTTTGTTGTTCGCAAGTTATTTTTCAAAAAAAAAACTAAAGATTTTTAAAGTTTATTGTAGCTTTCCGTAGTTTTTACCAGTATTTATATGCATTTCTGCTCAAGACAGCTCTCCTTCTAGAACAGGGGTCGGCAAACTGCGGCCCGCGGGCCAAATGCGGTCCTTTAACTCAAAATCTGCGGCCCGCGAGCTACTTTTCAGCAAAAAATATACATTTCAAAAATAATAAAAATTATATTTTTTGTGATAAAAACTTACGTCAGGCTCTTAATTCAATAAATACTTTTTATTAGTGGTCTAATTCGACTTAATTTGTTATATTTTTGATGTTAAAAAATATTTTTTTACTGATTACTAGAATATTTTTTAAATAAGTGCGGCCCTCAAAGGTTTTTTTTTCTAAGAAAATTGGCTCGCGAGTCACATAAGGCTGTAGACCCCTGTTCTAGAATGACAGACTTTGTGTAAATATTACTTAGAAATTCTGTAGCTTGTTTAATAGTCATTTGTAAACATTAGTGGCTTTTAAAATGTTTTAATTAGGTTTACTATAGGTAAGTAAAGAATATTGCCGGTAGGATACGCACTTTGGCACAGTTTTAAAAGTGTGTTCTCAAGCGGAAATTTACTTAGTAGAATTTGCCACTAGAAGTGTTATAAATTCGACTTACAATTTAATTTAAAGCCTCCCTAAAATTTGGAAAATTTTAACAACTTATACGAGCGTCATTCTATTTACCGATTAATTTTTACGGTTTTTACTAAAGTTCTTCAGTTTCCACGCGCACTAGTATCCTTATTATTGATTCTACAAAAATATATTATATAAATCTTTTTCGAGTGTAATGTATCTAGCTTCTTAACTATTTACTTTTATAATATTGGTTATTATGAACACAAATAAAGCCTATAGAAAACTTGGTACATAGTTGCTTTTTTCATTATTTTTAGAATCTGACAATAAGCAAACAGTTTTTACTTAATATTTTTATACATATAAAATAGCTTACTACGCATTCCTTCAGCTCGATTACTTATAGAATAATTTATTTATGAAAAACCTTCAGTTTACTGTTTTAAGTACATTATGGTAAATATCAATAGATATCAAACAAAAAATAGTTAGTCTTAAAACTACTATAAAACTAAATTATCTGCATTATGCCAACGCACAGTTTTTTTTTTAACTAAGTACTTTTTGAAATATTGAATTTCTTAGCTTTTAATAACTGTAAGCTACTATGTCCGAATCACAAAACAACTGTCAAACTTAGTTTGTAAAACTTTTCTTAGGTCGCGCTAATAAAACATAAAATCAATTTAATAAATCTTAAGATGATATATTTTATTAGCATAAGAGCTAAATGTAATCCAAATTAAGGAGAACGAAAAGCTTATATTTTACAAACAAAACCATTTTAGTAAAATTACTACTTAGTTTTAAAATTTGTACTATTTTCTTTTCTAATAAACTAAAAATTTAAAACACGATTTTTACAGTTTGTATTATAGTTCTTTAGTTTTAACACGCACTAGCATGATTATTTTTACTTCTACAATAATGTTTTATACATCATCTTTATTTAAGTTTAAGGCATTTAGTTTCATAACTATTCTTTTTTTCAATTCGGGTTAGTATGAATGGTGCAGTACCCCATAGAAAAGTTGTACATTTTGTCTATTTTTCTGTAAATGTTGCAAGTCTGACAAGAAACAAATAGTTTTAATTTGATTTTTTTATATATACAAAGTAGCAAAGTTTAACTAACAATAGTTTTTGCTTTTTCCATATTATTCCTTTAAATTTACGACTGTGTTGTTTGATAGAGAGACAATTTTTTTCTGTATTTCCTTGCAGATGTTGGACCTTGATTTTAAATTACTAACTAACGGCAACTAGTTTTTGTCGAGTTATCTCCAGGTTTAGTGAATTTCTTCTAGGTTTTTGAAAGTACTTGTTTTTGGGTCTATTTTTAGTTTAAAATCAAGTTTAAGGTAAAAAAAACTGTGTTAAATGGTAAAACAACATTAAAAAACAATACAAATCTGTTTATTACCAAAAAAAACTATTGATGACAAAACATTTCTATCTATATGATAGATACTTTAGTATCAGAATTTTAGTACATAACTTATAAAATTCCGGTTTTCTCTGTGATTTTTGTTCAAAATTCCAAGTTATTTTCAAAATTTCTCAAACTCAACGTTTTTTTATCCTAAATTGTCAAATTCCAGGTTTAGTGGCCACCCTAATACATTTTTACAAGTATTGTAAGTTTTTATTTTAATTAGTTTATTTTTGCTTGATTCTTAATCTTAAGACTATTTATTCAACTCCTTATTGTTCTCTAAGAAATCACCTTAAACAGTTGTTCCTTATAAAAAGCACCAATTCTCTAAGGCAGCCTATTATTTACATTGTTTCTTTTAATTGTGCTACTTTTTATAGGCTTAAATAGAGTTTTTAAATTTAGTTATTTAATAAAATAGTTTTCTGTAATTATAAAGTTAACATAAATGGTTTTTTATAACTTCTTGTAAGAAATGAATTCTTTTTAATTATACGTGAATATAATTAATAATAAATATAATTAAGTGATTCTTTTTCTATGCATAAAAGTTTTATTATTTATCTAATTATATAAAAACTATAATTTAATCAGCTGTTTCACACATTGAAATGTAAAATTTCATGTGATCATCAGTAAGTTACAGTTTATTATAATAGTGAACAGAAATTTCAATTTTAAAATTTTATAATAATTGTGACGTAGTAATGGTACAGTTTATTGTACGATTAGCTGAATTTGAAATACGCTGTGAATGTTATTTTATGCTTTTTAGGAAAGTTTAAAAAGGTTATTTTGGAAAAATGTTTTAAGCTATTAGAAAATTTTTTTTACACTGTTGGGAAAAATGTTATAAAATACTCGTGTTTGCCGCTTCGATTTTATTTTGTTTTAATATTTAGTTGTTTTTAATTTTGTTAAAAAAGTATTTTTGATAATGGATGCATATATTTTGTCTTTCGCTTTTCTTGTTTAGTGTTACGTTCTTATCTGATTTTTCGATTTCTATTTTTTCTAAGTTACAAAGTTTGCAGCCAAATTTAGTATTGAATTTTAATTTTGTCCTTTTTAATATTTCCCATTTAATTTTGTAGTCTGTATTGTTATCTTTTAAGTTCCATATGTAATTCCAACAGAACTAGCGAATTACATATGGAACTTAAAAGATAACAATACAGAATACAAAATTAAATGGGAAATATTAAACAGGATAAAATTAAAATTCAATACTAAATTTGGCTGCAAACTTTGTAACTTAGAAAAAATAGAAATCGAAAAATCAGATAAGAACGTAACACTAAACAAGAAAAGCGAAAAACAAAACATATGCATCCATTATCAAAAATACTTTTTGAACAAAATTAAAACCAACTAAATATTAAAACAAAATAAAATCGAAGCGGCAAACACGAGTATTTTATAACATTTTTCCCAACAGTCTAAAAAAAAATTTCTAATAGCTTAAAACATTTTTCCAAAATAACCTTTTTAAACTTTCCTAAAAAGTATAAAATAACATTCACAGCGTATTTCAAATTCAGCTAATCGTACAATAAACTGTACCATTACTACGTCACGATTATTATAAAAATTTTAAAATCAAAATTTCTGTTCACTATTATTATAAACTGTAACTTACTGATGATCACATGAAATTTTACATTTCAATGTGTGAAACAGCTGTTTAAATTATAGTTTTTATATAATTAGATAAATATTATTATGATATTAATATCATAATATTATTATGATGTTAATATCATAATATTATTATGATGTTAATATCATTATGATATTAATATCATAATATTATTATGACTTTAATGATATTATGCTAATATTATTAATTATCAATCTCCCTTGTGGATAGATTACTGTATCTTATTTATTTGTTCTGAGCTATACAGTTAAATATTAGTTTTGCTTGCTTGTCAATTTTGAACTTAAATATCTATAAAAAAGCTCTAAACCAGCATATTTGATATAAAAAACTAACGTGTAGTTAGTTTAAAACATTTTTACTCTAAAACGACACTTTCGTTTTAATTTGCCATTCTTAGTTTATAAAAATAAAATATACGGATGCCTTACTTTTATAAAAACTAGAAAAAAGCAAACGATAGTTTGAAAAATCTACAAATTTATTGCATAATAGTTTAGTACAAAACGCTTTCAGACAAAAGTCCGTCTTTAGTGAACTTATGATATCATAAACTAATAGAACTGAAACACATTTATGCAACTAAGTAAATATAGTGAAAAAAATCATTAGGACGTAGTAATTCAAAACTGTGTATAAAGTTATTTTTTTAACTTAGGTTTTATTTCAAAAAAGTTATTTTTATTCATTTATAATACTATTTCTTTAAGATAAAGTTTGTAAGATAAAGTTTCTTATAAATATAGATTTTTATAATTACTCTAAATAATGTTAGGGAAAAGTTTTTTATCTTTACTTCATCGATAACAGTAACTATTTATTAACAATAACTTACACCAAACAGTTCCTTATTAAGATAGTTTTAAATTAGGGTTAATATCGGAAAAAGGTTTGTTTTTATATTAACTTAATTTGGACTAACTTTTACCTTCAAAATTATCATTATAATGTAAAAAATCTTCTAGCCTTAACAAATTTGGTTTTCTACTTAGTTTTGAATTACTACGTCAAAATATTTTTTTTACTATTATTCATTTAGTTGCATAAATGTGTTTCAGTTCTATTAGTTTATCATAAGTTCACTGAAGACGGACTTTTTCCTGAAAACGTTCTAAATTAAGTAATATGCAATAAATTTGTAGATTTTTCAAACTATCGTTTGATTTTTTCTAATTATTGATGCAAAAGAAAAATCACAATTAAAAATTGACTGCGTCCTAGACTGATTTGAGAATTTTATATAAATCTTGTCTTTTATAGAAACTGTAATAGCTTATATAAAGGAACAGTTTTATAATTCTTCAATTTATTAAGTATTTCAATCAGCCTAGTTTAAAATCTATTTACTGACTCTTTATAATCTACATAATGCAACAAAATTTTCTTTAGATGTATGACAATAATTTTAGTAGTATTTCATTATGATTTATATTAATAGTTAAAATGGTGCATTGTTGCTTTACTGGGAACAAAAACAAATGGAGCAATGTTTTGAAATGGTTTAAAAGCTATCTGTACACACACAACATACTATATAAGACTAAATTGCAAAATTACTACCACCTCAAAAAATAATGATAGCCGAAATAAATTCTGGTTAAAACTGATTAAACGAGCGTAGACTTAACTCTAATAAGCTGACAATGTCTTAGACGTTGGGCTGTAAACGATTAGGCTGCGTCAATTTTTTGGACTTTACCCACAAACGGTAGCTTCACTGCATATGCATTTAAGCCTGCTTGGTTTTAATCGCAACAGCAGTTTCTTGCGACTATACCTGCATGATGAGTCCTAGTATAAACGAAAACGGTCATGGGTTGTCTCGGATGCTGTTGTTGATGTTCGTTTGGTGGAGTTCATTGTTTATTAAACCATAAAAAGTAAGTATACCAAACTAATTAGTTTTTATCTATAAGTCAAAATAAAACAGATAATTTTGAGCTGAGAATTAATAATCAAAAATTTAATGCGATTAATAAGAAAATAAAGTAACTTTTTAAAATGTATTCAATTTGAAATGTATTTCTTAACTTTCGTAAAAAACATAAGATTCAATCTTTGTTTGAATCATAATTAACATATTTTTATTTGAAAACTAACAAATGTATTTGGAATCGGTTTAAAAATAGTTATAACAAATATAGTTAAAAAAACATTAAATAGTATAAATTTACTTCACCGCTAACGTTAAGCGCTAACATTACAACAAATACAACATTTTTTATTATGTTTCAAAATTTGTTTACCCTATGAAGAAACAAGAACAAAAAAGTCACTAAGTAAACGTAATTAAGTAAGAAAATACTAAAACAAGTTAATCAAAAATTATTAACACAATTCTTTTAAATACTATAAATAAAATTACAAAAACTATCAAACTATTCGTTTCTAATAAAATGTTTTATGAAAGATATTACCTAAACTTACTAGTAATCACACTAGGTTCTAGTAAGATATTTAAGCAGAGGTTACTAATTTTACCAAAGTTGTATTCTAAAAACTATTTATTAAAATTTAGACAACAAGTAAAATTTACATACTAGATTTATTACAAATAGACCATACAGTTGTTATATTTCAATAAGTAGATATTGATAAACTTTATATTTTTAACTTTAATCTGTCTTTATTCCGGAATTATTAGAATGTAATGCAGTTAAACTTCTTTTTCTTTCATTAATAGAAAAAAATCTGTTTGTTGAAGGCCCTTCTTGTTTTGTGTTCACTCTTTGCAAAATCATTGTTGCATGCTCTATTGTCTATTTGCAAATAAAGTATTAAAATATAATACATAATAATTATTTATGGTTTAAATTAAATAATTAAATGATCAATTTTTTGATACAGTAAAATGCTTTTATTCTGTCATTTTCAAAACATTTTATACAACCAAGTTGTAAACTATTGTTAAATAAAAATTAAACAATGTTTAAATAATGTTTAAGTGATAAATGGTTTTTTATGCTGAACTATTCATAAAGTTGCTCTTATTTTGACCAAATTTAACTCGAATAGTATTAGTCAAATCAAATATAACATGAATAACTATATCTTTATATTATATCTAAAATTAAAACTATACATAGAATATTTTAAAAAGCAAATTAATAATTCATATTTTCAAACTTCTGCTTTTTATTAAACTCTAGTGGATTTAATCAAAAGAACTAAACCATGAGGTAAAAAGATTAATTTTTACAACAACTTTGATTAAAAATAAATTATTTGTTTTCTGTAAATCTAGCAATTAAAAATCTCAAAGTAAATTTTCAAACAAAAAACAGCAAACTATTTTATCAAGAGTTTCCATTAAAAAAATTATGTGTCGGAAAAATATACTCCGTTTTGTTTTTAAAGCCAAATTTCAAAAGTTTTGTTAGCTATCCCATAAAAGACGCTGTTATGCGCTGGTGTTTAAATCAGAAAACCGGCATTTTAATTTGTTCAGTCAGTAGTCGTTTGTTCTAGTGTTCCACAAAATGTTCACAGAATTCTTGATAAGCAGTGATAAAAGTTTTATTATTATTTTTGTATGAGGTATAAACCGAGCATTTTTTAACAAATAATAATAAAAAAATTTTCTAATAGAACTTTTGACTTAACTGAGTTGCAAATATCAAGCTTATCGCATACTTTAAAGTTATTTAATCTCAAATAGATTGAAATAAATAAAAAAAAACAATTTTGTTCATTTTAATTATGGTTTAAACCAAAATTCTAAAAAAACATACAGAACTTTTTTTAGGATTATTAATCTTTTAGCTATAAATTTAGCATCAGTCATCTTGAATTTATACGTTGAAATGTAAAAACTTAATACTAATCAAAGTATCAACAATTGAAATGAAAAAATAACTTTTGTAAATTAAGCTAAGTAGTATAAGGAAAAAAAAAGCTAACAATACAGTATAAAAACAAAAATCATAAACTAGTTAAAAAAGTAAAGTAACTAAAATGTCCTAACTTTGGGTTTATCAATTTTTCATTTATCTTTAATTACTTTTGAACTGGTTCGAATTAACGCTTTTCTGACATTCTATCTCTAATTGGGCTTTTTGCGTGTTTTTAGTTTAATACTCTATATTTAATAAGTTTTATAGGGTTTTAATATTTGGTTTAAGGGCATAGGGAGTTAACACTTACTTTTAAATTTAGCCAAGTTTCTCAAATTTACATAATTAGGTAGGCTATTTGTTACTTTTTACCTCCTATTAAGATTCAAACTATTTTTTTGAGATATGAGCGATCAAGGTTAGAGCGTTAAATATGTTCTTTATGAAAGGCGGAAACTAAAAGGGCAAAAATAGACTGTTTCACGAAAAATCTATTTCGAGAATAATCTATTTTAAATAAAGTTTATTTTTTTGGTCTTTAATAATTTTTATGGTTTTTTTCTTTCAAAAATCCGATTCCTACAAGTTGTTTGTAATATTTAAAAGTACATTTCTTGAAAATTTGAGTTAAATTGCTTTAAATATGTGAAAATTTATTTTTTAGTAAAGTTTTCAAAATTCAAATAAAATTAGCCTTACAAAGTTTTGCTTCCATATGATTTTTTTTTACAAAACTTTTTATAGCTCAAAGGTAGTTTAAATTGTTTTGCTCTATAAAAAATGCCGTATAGAATACACTTAAACTTTAATATAACAGAGTCAATGATAACTTTTGTAAAAAAATGTTGAACCCCCATTGCTCTTAATTTGAATGCATTTTTAGCTCATCTTTAATATAAGTAGTTAGATAATTTGAGCTGACTTAACAATTAATAATTTGTGTCTTTAATTATTGCTATTTCCATAATTAATAATAACTGATTAGACATATTTATTAATCAATTATATTTTGTCTTAAATTCTAGTTCTTTAATACTGCTTAATATTTGTTTGTGAGCTCTGAAGAATCTGTTTAAGTGAAACATTTTCAGATAAACAACAATTTAGTCCAAAAGACCACAACTATTCTTGAATATAGCCTTTGTTCTTACTTTAATGATATCAACTAAGTTCCAAAAATTTAATTATACGTAATATACTTAATATATATTTTAATTGTTATTTATTTTATCATTACACAAAATCTAACCTTATCAAAAAATCTACTTAACTTGACACAGTTACCAGAGCCAGCTACAACGTATTTTTTGTTTGATGTATCCTGTTGAGGTAAAAAAAAGTTACCAAAACAGTTCATGTTTATAAAAACATAGAGTTTAGTAATATTTAATAAATAAAAATTTATTATATTGTTTCAAGGAGACTTTCTGAAATTTATTTTACTAGTTGTATAGCTTAGAACAACAACTCACTAGTAAAACTTCAGAACACTGAAAATATGTAGAAAGATTTTTTCCAGCAAGCATTTTACTGGCCCTAGAACTTTCATGTACATGTTCCAATTTAGTCCCCACCATCAATAGAGGCAGATCATACACGTTTTCTTTTATTAATTGTTCCGATGATTTTCTATTATAGAAAAGAAATTGAAGTTTTAACTCTTGATAACTTTAAATTATGTAAACTATAAAAAACTATATTTATTAGTTCACTTTACAAGGTGTTATAACTTAAAGCTAGCTTACATGCTTGTATTAAACAACATAATAATTATAATATTAAAAGTTGCTACTGTTCAAAGCAAAACATCAGCCTGAATCATCAAAAAACTACCTTAGTAATTAACCGTTAATAAATTAATAAAACTGTAAACTGAGTAAAACGTAAACGACATAACTATATTTTCAACTAAAACGTCAATGTAATGCTTGCTCTTATAAATATTGAGCGATAGGCAAATAATGATAAACCAGGTTGCAAATAATATTATAACCCAAGTACGTGAAGCTAAAAGTATTTTTGAAGAAAAGCAGGGAAAGGCGAAAACAAGTATTTTGGTTAAAGCTAGCGCTAGTATTTAAGCTGCTGCTGACAGAAGCTACACCAAATTAGTTTATGAAGGAATCAAAAAAGCAGCTTGAACAAAAAACTTAACAACGTCTTTGCAATTTAAAACTGAAAAAAAATATTACATATAGGAATTAAGATTAAAGTATATTGTGAGTTCAACTGTAATTGATCTAATGTGCAAGATAAAGTGACACAAGCAATTCGTGATGCTAAGACCTCTATAATAGCTTTTAAAAATCAAGAGTTTTAGGTCAGATTGCAAAAAAAAAAAAAAAAGATCTAGTATCTTTTTTACACGTTTGGTTCTTCCTCGACGGGGGTATGTCCCAAGTCACAACGTAGATTTCGGTCTAAACGTTCTACCACTGATATGACTTTCTCTGTACGACAGCTGCAAGGAAAATACAATTAACAAAAAGTATCCTTGTATATCGCTTTCATTGACCTTTCTTAAGCTTTCAATTAAAAAGTAGGGAAAGACTTGTTTGCGATATTGTGGTAAATTGGATGCCTTCCGAGTCTCCTTAACATTGTTAAGTCTTTTCACATAAACACAACCTTTTAAAATGATGTAACCGTTTATAGACTAGCATGATACGTTTATCATTCACCTCTTTCGGAGTTTTTTTCAGTACTGTTAAAGCGCGCTTACGGATTTTCAACTTTTTTAGTTAATACCAGTACAAAATTCATGATCACTTTTAAATTTTTGCACATCTAAGAGCAAAGCGAAAAATGAAAAATCAGTACGGTAATATCTGTTAATTATGCTACACTTGAAGCTCACTTTGCCCAAGATCTTGAGACACCCTTGATTTAGTTTTCGTCATCATGCTTAAATTTTAGTCTTACTATTAGCCTTAAAAACTAAAGTTCAAGCCAAGGTACAGATATTCTACCATTAAGGGCATAGGGGTTTAAACTTATTGTTTTACATGTTGCTCTTATTTCAAAGATCTTCCTTCGACTTAGCTTACGGTTGCTTTTAATTTTTTTTTTGTAATGATAAATAGTTTTTGAAATATGAGGAACAAAATCGGAAATTTTAACAGGATACTTATGGAAGGGCTAAGTTAAAAAAGCAAAAAATAAAATCATAAAAAATATATCTTGTTCTATAGTTTTTAAGCTTTCTTTCTCAAACTTAAAGAGTATAATCTTAACTTTATAATAAACAATAAGATACAACTGTTGTAAAAATTTTCAAAAGTCTAAGTAAAATCTAAAAAAAATATACCTTGGCTCATCTATCAAGAAAATACTGAAATAGAGAGAAAAACAACACTTTAAGAAACCGAAGCAGACGAAGATAATAGAATAAGTTTTTTCTTTTACGTTTTATTTTCAAGTGTGTTGCATTGCTGTTATGTCTTTTTTTTAAGTTGTGTAGTTTGCAAATAATTAATTTTTTGATCAGAACACAAATAGCTCACTTAATAGCTGTTATAGTCCTATTGTGCTACAGTTTATTACTTTTACTTACAACTAAGCCTTTAAAGGACAAAACCAGGTTGCAAAATTTCTAATGTGCTTTTGTTGATGGTCATGCAGTGCAATCTAGTGCTTATTGAAATAATGACTTAAAAAACATCTTATCTTTACTGGATGGGAACGGGTCTAAATTGCACAAAGATAAAATTGCACGAGGTTACTAAATTTGCACGAAGCTAAATTTGCACGAAGCCAAATTTGCACGAGGGCACAAAATTGCACGAGGGAACATAATTCAACGAAGACGATTTTACACCAAGGGTCAATTTTGCACGATTTTTATTTTGCACGAGAGTAAAAAAATACAGAAAAAAATAAAAAGTAAACAGAAAAAAAAACTAAAAAAAAATTAATAAAGAAAAAGTTACTGACCGAGGGTAAGGGTTAGGGGTAACAGTAATAGTAAAAAATAAAATAATAACTTAAAAAAATTAAAAAAAACAAAGTATTAAAAAAAAAGCTACCGACCGAGGGTAAGGGTTAGGGGTAACACTGATAGGAAAAAAAGTTAATAAAAAAAAATAGTAAAATTAATAAAAAAATTATAAAAAATAAATTTAAACTATGCAAAATTGCCTGCTCGTGCAAAAGTGTCTTCGTGCAAAAGTGACCCTTCGTGTAAAAGTATCTTGGTGCAATTTTATCCCCTCGTGCAAAAGTATCTTTGTGCAATTTTGTGCAATTTTGTACGCTCGTGCAATTTAGACAGCTACCCTTACTGGATATAGCCAAAATAATTACTAATCACTTAAAACTAATATAACATAATTTTCAAGAGAGCATAGACTATAAGTCATAAAAAATGATAACTAAAAAATATTTACAACTAGTTGAGTTTTAAAAAAATTCCGGCTTGCATGAGTATACTAATTGAGTGTGTAATAAATCAAAACAAGTCCTCTGTACATAGATTTAAATTATTTAAAAAAACATAAGTTAGGAAAAACGCCCAAATCTAAATCAATCTGAGCGACGTAAAAAGTATTAACAAACTTCATAAAATATATAATATTGCTTGTTATTTCTGATTAGTTTTTAACAGACTTATTGGGTGTTTTTCCAACGAGTGAAATTAATATTAAGACTAAATCATTGACTGCCAAAATTTTAACATAAAAAATTCAAGATGAAATTTGATCCAAAGCAAAGCAAATCCATTCATTTTCAGCACCACTGTGTTGGCATTGCATGCTTTAACATAAACCCCTATAAATAAAAGCTAAAATATGATAAAAGCTAAACGGCTTACTAAATACGAAATCACTAGCAAAAATAACTGATCTTCAAAAAATTACTATCTAACAATTTTTAGACTATATGACTTATACTCAAAAGGTTTTAATTTCCAATGATTTTCAATGTCATAGTCTAATTAAAAAGAAACATAAATTTTATTGCTTTCTGTTGGGGCTAGATAGTTTTAATAATTCAAACTTTAAGCCAGGATAAATACCAATGTTCAAGTTTTTCGCTCTATTTTTTTATTAATACCTTGTAGATTAAAATTTCTAATTTAATCAAGTATTTAATATTTCATTAGTATTGCCATTTCTAAAAATCTTATGATTAGCAGTGAATATGTATTATGTGTTAGCTAATAAAACTAAATATGTGAAAAAAAAGGCTAAACTTTATTATAGAAACAAGTCATTGGACGTAAAGCTGACAACTTATTTTAATTTAAATATCAGTATGACTAGATGTCATTTAGACTAAACTTAGAAATCAGCCTGAAGTAGTAAGTTCTGTAAGAGTAATTTACAACTTATGATTTGCTAAATTTTGATATATAATTTTGTTTTAAATTAAACTAATATTATATCTAAAAATTATACTTATTACATTTCTACTGTGCGTAAATTCAATCTTATTTTAAACAGGGTTGCCACTTTTTTTTTTCAAAAAAATTTCCAGGTTTTCTAAATTTCTTCCAGGTTTTTAAAAGTACGCATTTTCGGGTCTGTTTTTAGTTTTAAGTTGAGTTTAATGTAAGAAACTGTGTTAAATAGTATAAAAACATTGAAAACATACTGAAAGTTACTTTAAGTGTGTTTATTAATTGAAAAATTTTTTGATGATGACAAAAAAATTTATTAATATGATAGAATTTTTGTATCAAACTAAAATTTTACTACTGAAATTGTTAAAAATTCCAGGTTTTTCCAGATTATTTTAGCCTAAATTGTCAAATTCCAGGTTTTTCTAGGTTTCCAGGTAAGGTGGCAACCCTGTTTAAAGATTTTAAAACATAATGAATTTAGATAGCTTAGAAAGATAAGTAAAATTCAGAAAAGCAAATAATGGTTTTCTTTTAGTCTTAAAAATCTTATTTATACATATTTTCAACACAAATTCAAATAACTAAAATAAATTAAATCAAACAGGTTTTATAAGCATACAAACAACAATTTAAAACTACTTTTTATTTGTAGAACTATTACAAGAAGGAGCAACTTTAACTGAGTTTAGTCCCACCACTGATTCGTGATTGAGAACTTCATGAAGCCATTTATTTAAATTTTGTAGTGATTTGTTGTTTGTTAGATCATGAACTAATATTATCCCATTTACATTATTAAAGAATATAGACCTGTATAAAAAATTTATGAGATAAATAAATTTTATTAAGTTTCATAGAACTAAACTAACTGGAATTTTTTTAACTTTTAAGTTTATAATATAAAAAACAGTTTACATTAAATTATATAAAAACAGTTAACGTTATTGTTAAAATTTTACATTCAACAAGCTTAACATATTATTTTTAATTATTTTTTTATTTAGAACTTAATTCGTAAAATTATAAATAGAACTCAAATATTTTTTTTTTATCTAGTGGAAACAAAATAAGATTGCTTTTTAAATATAAAATACTAACATCTAACTGAGGTCTGTTTTAACAGTTTTTATTTTAATAAAGATGACTTAAAATGATAACTTTCAAGGAACTATTGAAATACACTACACATAAAGATGTTTATGAAGTAATTTGTAAAGTACTTAAACGCTTGTTTGTTTCGTATTAAAACTTTTTTTGCTGCAGATTAAAAATATCGTCATAAATATAAGAGAAACGAAAATAATAAACAGTATTAATAAAACAAACAGTTTGAATTTTTTGAATTTATCAACTTAAAGCTGCTTGGAAATTTTCGGTTTAAAAACGTTTGTTTAAGTATAGTATAAAAATATAAAAAAATCACGTAGCTAAGACGATTTTTTAGGGCATGTATTTAAAATAAAATAAAAATTCTAATAAAATTAAATTTAATTGAAATTTCAAAACTTAATTCGAAAACTTAACTTAATCATTTAAAGTTAAAATTTTTTTATTTATTATCCTTAAGCTCATCAGAATAAAGTTGCTAAAAACTAACATTAATTATGTAAAAATTTAGTATAGTATAAAACTTTTGAAATTTCATTAAATTAACTAATTCACAAAAAGTCTAATGTAAAATAAGTCTGTGTAAAGATTTAAATTTTTGATCAAGTGATTTTTTACGGTTTAAACTTAGTTTAATAAATAGTTAATGAAAGAAAAGCATTAATATTATAGAAAATTCTTTAAAATTTAGTTAAACGAAAAGATTAAGAAAATTTACAGCAATATAAAAACACTATAAATATAGTTTTTAATTATACTTATCTCGATGTTAAAAGCTTGTCTAACCAACCTAATGGAGTTTTCACCCATCTAAGGAAGGCGGAGGTAAACTAGACAGAGATGTGGAGTGGACCCAAAAAGGGTAAACTAACCATCCTGTTATGATTTGCCTAATTACCTTCATAACAACTGGTGCGTGGTAACCTTATAAAGATTTTTTTTGTAAATATTATCCATTCTTTATCCAAACAATTAGCTGTGCAGATCCTAATGGCTAAATTTGTAATGGATTAGATAATTTTCAATCTTTGGTTGGACAACAAAAATTTCAAGAAATGTAGCTTTGAGTGATTTTTTTTATACACAAAAGTAGAAAGGCAGTTTTTAAATTCACTTGCTGTCAAACACTTAAGTTTGACATTTCATACGTGTTATGTATAACACCAACCTTCCGCTTAATGGGATAGTTAAAGGGGCTAAACCTACCAACGAATTAACCAGCGTAGTATACGTTTTTAGTTGTCATTGCGGAAATAACTACGTAGGTCATACATATCAACGTTTCTATGTCAGACGAAAGCAGCATGTAACAAAAAAGCTAAAAAGTTCAATTTTAATGGCAACGATAAGTCGAAAGGTGAAATCATCCAGACCACCTCCTCAACAATCCTAGTTGTGCTGAGAACTATATCGGTAGTAAATTCGAAATTTTATCTAGAGCAAGAAACAGAAACCTTCTTTCAGTTCTAGAATTGCTGTTAAAAAAACTTGCAATCCGAAAGTTTGTTAACAACGAGATAAGTTTAATATATTTTAAAGTTATATGAATAGTGTATTTTCTTATTGTTGAGGTTTTTGTAAGCTTTTACTTTTAGTTTTAGATTTTTTAGAAATTTAGAACACTTTTTATTGTCTTTTATGTTGTATTCTATTAGTTATATGTTAAACTTGACTTAAAATCTGTAAAAAACTACTAAACATAAAATTAAAAATCTTTATCCACACTTTTTCTATATTATATTTGACTACTCGTGAAGTAACTATTTTTAACATATCTTTAAAAATTTTATAAACTAATATTAGTATTTAGCAACAATTTTCTAATGAAAGCTAAACAAAAACATTAAATAAGCCTTACACTAGTTATTTACGAATAAATTTTATAATAAAAATCAGTACTAAGACTAAACTTTCAAATAATTTAAACTTCAATACTTGTCATACTATTTTTTTTTATCTGAACAATTAAAATAAATAATTTGGTTACATATGCTCCCATTGAAAAAATATGTTACAGAGTGGCCACTGGTTTTGGGCAAATTTACTCCAGGTATTCGAAACTTCTTCCAGGTTTTTGAAAACACATATTTTTTCAACCATTTATAGTGGTAAATTAATCTTAAGCTAAAAAAGGTGTTTTTTTGATAGATTTAAACTATATAAACGATACATTTCACTATAATCCAACTTTTGCTTTGTTCTATTGCAACCTATACTATTATTTTGAATCAATATGTTCTTCTTATATGATTTGTCAAAAGCCTTAAAGTTCATAAACAAAATAGATAGTCATATGATGTAGCTAAAACTTGTTAGTTTTAATTTGTTAACTTTTTATCATTATTTATTAACCTATCTAATTAAACAATATTTGAAACAACTAATATAAAGTTAAATAAAAATGAAAATTAAAACAAGAAATAAAAAGAAAAGAATAAAGTATGAATTATTAAAGTTTAAATATAATTTACGATTCGTTTTGTATCTCTACTTGTTTCATTTCGCACTAGTCTTTTACAACTGTTTTTTAATTCAATTAAAAAATTATCATTAAAAAACTTTACTTATCTCAGGGTTGCCACTTGTTTTTTCAAAAAAAATTTCCAGGTTTTCCAAATTTCTTCTAGGTTTTTAAAAGTACACATTTTTGGGTTTTTTTTTATTTATAGTTAAGTCTAAGGTAAGAAACTGTGTTAAAAAGTTTAAAAATAATTGTTTGAGTTAAAAAAAATAATAATAAAACTTAAACTCATAAAATAAAATAAAATTATAAAAAAACCCAATTTTTTTTAAGGGCCCCACTCAAAAAACGAAACCCCAATAGATTTTTTTTTAGTTTTTAGACAAAAGATCGTTCTCTAGAATAAAAAACAAAGTTTTCAATTAGCTATTAAGATAAGGAAAATAATTAGATCCAAAGTTTGGACATTTTTTGAAAATTTATTCAAGCTAACTTCACACTTGTTGTTAAAATATACTGTTTTCAAAAGTTTATACTTTTTGAATTTTAAGAACTAAGTATTAACTCAAAAATTGTTTAAGCGGTGGCAATTCTGATAATATGACACATACCTACTGTTAGTATGGCTCTTAGAGGCTCCTATATCCCATAGCTCAATGCAGTAAACCTTCTCATCTAATGTACCTTGTTTGAAATCGTGTAGCTGTTGGCGATTAATATATAGTAAATTGTTATATCTAATTATAGAAAAAACTTAATCCTTACATAGTTAAAACTCTTGCTTTTTGATATTTAATAAGTTTTTTCACAAAATGATACTGTGGGTATTGAGAAAAATATTTAAACAAAACAACATTGAAAAAAGATTTTGTAGTAAAAACTTACAGTTAAGCTCTTAATTTAACAAACAGTAACAACTAGTTTTTTTTATTACATATTTATGATTTTAGATAGTATTTTTAATAGAAAACTACAAGCACTGTAAATAACTGCGAACTGCGGAAGATTTTATTTTATAGCGTGTGCCCCGCTAGCTAATTTTTTCAAAAAATTGGCCTGTGACTTATATAAGGCTGTCGACCCCTTATTTAATATATTCGATATTGGACAATCTTTATCATATTTAGTAGCAGAGTGCTAGAAGAAAAATCGTATCAGTTTAAGTCAAAACACTACATAAGATCTACAGTACCCTTTTATGGAAGGCCTGACAAAAGATTACCTTTTTATAGTGTCTTAACTACAATTTAAAACTACTTGTTCAGTATACAGAATACATTTCTACTTGACAATACATACACACC
>NW_028139250.1:116473-144094 GCF_965202585.1 Thalia democratica
ATTTTGTACTAAAAATTCGTCGTTAAGCAAACGTCATAGTGCTTTAATAAATTTAAACTTGTCAGTGTTTACAACTAGTTATTTTGTAAATTTATTAACTATTATCACAACGCAGGGCAGATAGCGTTACATCTCCGCTCTCAATAAGACTGAAAAATTGTCCTTTTTATAATTTTTAACACACTCAGGATTGTCCAACAAATGTTGCCCAATCGCCGAGAAGTATTTTTTAGTTGGTTTCTCAGAACGGCCATCAAACCACTTTTTCAAGACTTTCGGAACATGTTGATCGATTCTTACATGGAACCTTTGAGATGTTTTTCCCACGTAGTCACTACCACAGTGACAACTAAATTTATAGATGATGTTACTTTTTTCATGGGTGGGAGAAACATCTTTGTAAATTCCATTTAGAGGTCGATCAGTATACAAAACTGTTCTTAAATGAACAGAGCTGAAAACTTGGCTTATTTCCTCTGAAATTTTCTTAGAAAACCTCTCTGAAATATTTCCAAGGTAAGGAAGTTTTAAGTATACTGGACACTTCTGAGGGCCAATCATTTTTAAAGCTGTTGAACTTCTAGCTCTTGCTATAACTTTCGAAACTAAGTTACCTGGATAACCAAGGGAAAGGAAAGTATTTTAAAGTGTTTTGAACTCGCCTTCAAGAAAGCAAGGAGTACAAAGTCTGGTGAAACGCTTCACCATACCCGTTAAAACTCCTAACTTCTGTTTGACTGGACCAAAAAATGCCCACGGAACATATAATGCTTCTGAATTTAATTTACGATGAATGTTAGTTAAAAGTTCCCCCTCAACTGATCGTTGGACACAAACAATTAGTATACCAAATTTGTTTAGCATTAGAACTTATTTAATTTTAAACTTTTGATTATTACGTCATTTTATATCTTAAAACTTTAACTGCAGTATAATTTTATTTCAATTTGTATTCATTGCAATCCAGTAGGAAACAATTTCTGACGAGTCCTATTTGAAAGTACTTAAATAAATCTTATTTAAAATAAAGAAATAACGAACTTATTAACATTGAAAAATATATATAGCAAATAAATATTATAATTTAGTTTAAATGGACAAATAGGTTTAACAAAAGTATAAAAGTTTATTAAGCAATTAATGAAATAGAAAAACTTATTTTTATTGAGCATTATAGCAATTATTCTGTAATAAAAATATTGCATTTCAAAAGCGTACATGATAAATATAAGACAAGCTATAAGAAAAACGGTAGTTAGGAGTTATTGCGAGAAAGCAAAAAAAATTAAATCGCTAAAGTCAGTTCCAACAAAACACATGATTATCTTCATCAAGAACTAATGATCGAAGAAACTGTTAAGGCAAGCTATGAGGCAGCAAAACTATTTACTAAAAAGAATATACCATTTAGAACTTTATTTTCTAAAGAATTTATGTTGGTTGTAATGAAATATTTTTGTTTGTTATTAATGAAAACAAGAAGTCGTGTTTAGAAAAATTCTGAAGATTTTAAAGCCGCATAAATAAAATTAGGACTTTAATTAGTCTCTTAAGATGAGAGCACTGATACAACAAATATTGCTTATCTGAGAATTTTATATAGAGGTGTTTTTACTAACTTTGACAATTTAGAAGAATCTCTAGGTTTTATTCGAATGCAAAGCACAACAATACATTTTAAAAGCAAAGGTGCAACGCACCAATATAAAGTTTTTAAAAGTACAATTTTATTTTACTGCTTTTAATATAAAATAAAATTAAAAGTAAAAATAACTGTCTTATATAATATATCAGTATCAAAAAGATAAAGTTAAGCTAATTAAGTGTGTTTTTTGATAAAAAAACATTATTATGGTAAATTTTTGTTTTATATCGAGATTTCATTACTTTAAATGTAAAAATTGTTTAAAAATCCAGGTTTTTTCAAAAATTCTCAAATTCAAGCTTTTTCCAGATTTTTTTAGCACAAATTTTCAAATTCCAAGCTTTTCTGGGATTTAAGTTTTACTTACTTATATGTATACAATAATGATAATAATATTTCAAATTATATCAGCTTCAAAATTTTTAATTTAACATATATTATAATTCAAGCCAACACAGTGAATTGAACAAAACATAAATTATAAGTTTAATTTGTAACTCTTTAAAGCAAAAAAGTCAGCCTGATTGAGAAAAAACTAGTCTGATATTTTCGTATACAAAAAGTAATTCAAGCCAAACTCCTAAAAAAAAGACTAAATTGGCCTTAGATTTGAAATCTTCAAATAGTTTTGAATGTTTATTTTTTTTTATTAACAATGTACAAACTTAGTAAAATTACCATCCCTAAAACTAGTTTTTATTAAACAGGTAGTTTCAAAAAAACAGCAATTGTATATATTAGTATGCATATGCAACGCAAACAAATTAACTTAATTAACTTAACTTAAATTAACAACTTAACTTTGCCATAGAACATTGTTTGAAAAATAAAAATGCATGCTTAACAGAAACTATTTTAATTTATGTCATACACATTGTTTTACATGTGTCTGTACACACTTAGCCATTACATGTAGAAGCAATAATGTTAGAAAGTTATGCATAAACTAAATTTACAATTAAGACAAAAGTTATTTTAAGTTTATTACTTAACAATTATTTCACGCTAAAGCGATGATCACAATTAAACAAACTTATACACTAAATTTAATCTAACTTAGGTATAAACATGAGCATGTTTGTTCATTGGTGTACATAGGAATTTATTTAAAGTGCAAATAAAACTTTAAAAAGATCAAAATGTATCAAGACTACAATAAAATAAACCTTATTTCTTATAATTTTGTCATTTTAAATGTTTTTATGCACACTCAAATCTAACTAATAGTGATAAGATATCTATAAAAGAAACTTAGGTATAAAATAAATGTATAACAAAATACCTTAATTGTAAAGTAATAACATTTTTGTTAGTTTCTGTGCATCACTTATGTCAAAATGGAAATCATTTGTATTTAATTTATTTACTAAATAGGTTTTATATAAATAACTTACTAAAACGAAGCACTCTTTAAACTTTTTTTTCAGATAACTACTTGCTGTTGTAAGAAAAAAGTTATTGTGAAACTGAGAAATAAACCTTGTTAGACTGCTAATTTGTCTTTTTCACATTTTAAACTATCGCAGTAAAGTCTATTAACTATTTTAAAATTTTATACAGGAACTTAAAACGAAATTTATCAAATTAAACCAGATTACCAAAAAAAAAAAAATTAAAATACATTTTTGCTCAGCGGGCCACATTTACATGCTCGCGGGCCACAAAATTTTCTTTCGCGAGCCGCATTCCATTCAAAAAATAAACGTGCTCGCGGGCCGCAGTTTGCCGACCCCTGAGTTAGTGTATCAATAAAATTTAATAAAACTTAACAATGAAAGTCACAGAAACTCGATGTAACATGTATATTATATATTAAGTGTTTGTAATGATTAAATCAAAGTTATATACAATTAGGAAGAAGATTTAGTTCAAATGTAAAAAAGAAAATTAAAAAAATTAAAATTTAAGAAAACAAAACACAAAAAAAAAAACTTGTTATTGAGCTTACAAAGTACTGACCGATAATTAAGTTACAGCGACATACATAAAATCACAATGACTTAAATTACATATATATATTGTATTTAATAATTATTGAAATAACTGATTGATAAAGTAGCAGTCGGGTGTTTAAATTAAATATCCCATACATATATTTTAAATATTTAATAAGTAAACTGTGTTATATATGAAAGTTAAAATGTAAAACAACGAGGTGGTCATATGCTAAGTAGAATATCAAATCACAGATAAACCGTGCTTTTTTACCTACTACGCCCAAGAGGGGTAGCTGTCTAAATTGCGCGAGCGTACAAAATTGCACGAGGGGACAAAATTGCACGAAAACTCAAAATTGCACGAAGATACTTTTGCACGAAGACTAATTTGCACGAGAGCACAAAATTGCACGAAGATAAAGTTGAACGTAGACAAAATTGCACGAAGGTTCACTTTTGCACGAAGACACTTTTGCACGAGGGTACATTTTCGCACGAGCAGACAATGATGCACGCAGACACTTATGCACGAAAGGTCATTTTTGCACGAGTGACAATTTAGCACGGAGGGTCAATTTTACACGAGTTTTGTTTCTTACCCAGTGACGGGTCAAAATTGTGCGTAGACATTTTAGCACGTGGGGACAAAATTGCACGAGAAAACTCTTTTGCACGAAAAAGTGTGTTTAATATATTCAAAAAAAAATCAGAATCAAAAAAATTACTAACTAAAAATAGAAAAATATGAAAAAAAACTATATGATATTAAGAAAATAAAAAATAAGTAAAAATATTAAGTAAAAATTAAAAAAAAAACAATTTAAAATAAAAAAGTAAATAAATATTAAGTAAAAAAAAATTAATTAATAAAAACAAAATAATAGTAACTAGTAAATTAAATAAAATAATATTTTTAATTTATAAAAAAGTTATTATTAAGAAAAAAATAAATATTAAATGTTAAATAGATTAAAGTAAATAATAAAAGAAGTCAGAATTTAAAAAATCAAATAACTAAATAATAAATATACTTTGAGAAATCAAAATATAAATAAGATTTATAAAAATTAAATAAATTAAATAACAAATACATTAAATAAAAGTCCAAAACAAAAGTTAATAAAATTATTAGAAAAAGTTAAAATAAATGAAATAAATAATTAAAAAAGTTTAAAAGAAATACTAATATTTAAAAACTTTAAAATGAACAAATTAAATAATAAACAAAAAACGATCAAAAAAAATTTATAAAAATAAAACTAGATTATAAAATTAGATTCAAACCGTTATCAAAATATAACTACCAAAAAGAGTTTTTTATACTAATAATTTTTTTTTTGTTAAAAATAGAAATTAAGTAATTCTAGCTGTTGTATTATTTTTTTTTTTTATTTTAGTCAAAAGCTTGTATCTCCTTTTTCTTCTAAAAAAGTAAGAAGAAAATTGCTTTTGCCAGTGCTTTTGCGCAAGTCTGGGTTAGATAAAGAGAAAAAACAGAGCAGGAGAAACTTAAGATATAATTAGAGTAAAACGCGTGCAAATAGTAGTGCAACTAAGATAAAGTTTAGACAAATAGAAAATAATGATATGTAAATTATGTTTAAAAGTTTTATAAAAAAAAAAATTTATGTATAATTTATGGAAGTACACAGCCATAACAGAACTTTCTGTACAATGCACAATAAAAATTTCATCAGACGGATTTTCTCCTTTCTAAATTTATTTAATTGATTCACTGTTATGCATGCTCGTTTTTTTATGTGCAAAAGTATCTTCGTGCAATTTTGTCCCCTCGTGCAATTTTGTACGCTCGTGCAATTTTAACACCTACCCATGTAAATATTATTTATTTATTATTATTTTTAATCTTATTTTATTTCAAATTGAAGTTTAGCATAATTTTAATTTAATTTAATTTTACATAAATACATGTTTATTCTTTAATAAGGGACATTTTTATTAAAATAACCCTATTTTTATTTTTATTAAAAACTTTTTAAATTTTTTATTAGTTTTTAAACACAATAATTTAGTTTCAATTTAAAAAAAGCTGAATAAATTTAAAAAATAAATAAAACTAATATAAACCTAAATACCTTTAAATTAACTACACTAATACATGCATTTTTTATTTTTTTTTATAAAATATAAAGGTTTTAATATATTTTGTATTTAGTTATTTTAAGTTAGTACTATTTTGTGCAAAATTGACCCTCCGTGCAAAACTGTCTGTGGTGCAAAATTGACCTTCCGTGCAAAATTGTAACTCGTGCAAAATTGAGCTTCCGTGCAAATTAGTCTTCGTGCAATTTTGTCCCCTCGTGCAATTTTGTGCCTGCGTGCAAACTAGTCTTCGTGCAAAAGTATCTTCGTGAAATTTTGTACACTCGTGCAATTTTGTTCTCGTGCAATTTAGTCCCCACGTGCAATTTAGTAGCCTCGTGCAATTTTGTCTTCGCGCAATTTAGACCCGTTCCCCCAGAGAGAGCTAGTAGGTTTTTTACTGCAGGTTTATACTTAGCATATGACCACCTCGTTGTTTTACATTTTAACTTTCATATATAACACAGTTTACTTATTGAATATTTAAAATATATGTATGGGATATTTAATTTAAACACCCGACTGCTACTTTATCAATCAATTATTTCAACAATTATTAAATACAATATATATGTAGTTTAAGTCATTATGATTTTATGTATGTCGCTGTAACTTAATTATCGGTCAGTACTTTGTAAGCTCAATAACAAGTTTTTTTTTTTTGTGTTATGTTTTCTTTAATTTTAATTTTTTCAATTTTGGTTTTTACATTTGAACTAAATCTGCTTCCTAATTGTATATAACTTTGATTTAATCATTACTAACACTTAATATATAATATACATGTTACATCGAGTTTCTGTGATTTTCATTGTTAAGTTTTATTAAATTTTATTGATGCACTAACTAATGGTTAATGTTTTATTTTGTTCAAAATAGATTACATAAATAAATACTAAATTAACATACTTTGCAATACTAATTAAATAGTTGAAATAACATTATTTATATTGTGACGTAATAATTAGATGTAATGAATGCGTTTTGTTCATTTATTAATTTGAATCAGTTTTCTTTCCCTTAATTTAAAGTTTATATCAGTAAAGTGTTTGTTTTTATACGCATTTCATTTTAATACACTTTTACATACAAAAATACAGTAGACTACCCCTTAAGTACGCACTTTTTTTGGTACGCACCTCGCCTTAAGTACGCACTTACCTTGACCGACAAAAAATTTCTAAATTTTCTTAAACTTAGATTTTTTCTAAAGACTTGTTCCATAGAGTCATTTTCTGACGCTTTGCATCCATTATTCTATTTTTTTCTAAAATTTCTAAATTTCTAAATTTCTAAATTTTATTTATTTAAAATCTTTCAGAATATCTCTAAAAAAAAAGCTAATTTTTTTGTGACATAATACAAAACTAATTAACCACAAAAACTAGTTACAATTTTTATAAAGTTAGAATAAACATATAAAAAGAAGCAACAACAACAACAAAAAACTAAAGTTAAAAAAAATTAATGAGCATCTTATCATTGTGCACTTATACTATAAATGTTTCTATTGATATAAACTTTCTTACAAAAACAGTCCTGAAACGTTTTTCTTTCAAATAAAAAAAAAATCAAACACTTTTTAGCTAATGGAAAATTATAATAAATGTATTAACTAAACTAAACTTAGCTTGACTAGAATTATGTAGAAACTTTTTATAGAAAATATAAATCATTTTGAAATTTATTAAAACATTTTGCAGATTAGAATTATGTATGAAATGTTATTTAAAATAAAAAGACTTGTTTATTTTGCTTAATTTGTTGGTGGCTAGTTGTAAGAAAACAAACAACTAAATTTCATGTTATACTATGTCGTCAAAAAGTACGCACTACCCGTGCTAAGTACGAACTTTTTGGTCGGGTTCAATTTGCGTACTTAGCGGTAGTCTACTGTATCATTTCAATGTAAAAAATCGTCTAGCTTTTAAAATTTTAGTTTTATACACAGTTTTGAACTACTACGTCATAATGTATTTTTTAACTTTTATTTATTTTGTTGCATGAATGTGTTTAGTTCTACTAGTTTTAAAGTTTACTGATGAAGGACTGTTGTCAGAAATTAATTTGATCAAAATGTTGCAATTTTTAAACCATCGTTTATTTATTTTTTGTAACTTTCCATAACGTGAGTTGTTTGTTTATGTTATTATTTGTTGTTTAGCTGTCTAATTTAGTTTAGTTTACTTTATTTTAGACTTAATAATCACAAATATTATATAGTATTATAACAGTCGGATTAAATATTAAGTATTTTACCTATTATTAACTGTTATCTGTAGAAAATATTTTATTTTAATGAAAACATGTATACACCTACTTTATTCTATGCTTCTATTCTTTCATTACAGTAATTATTTTATTTCAGAACCCAGTGTGTTGATTCGTTAACACCCAGAAATATATGTTGGTACAATAAAGGAAGATTACTGTACAATTTGTTTTTATCTAATATATGTATTACAAAATAATTAATTTACTAAATTTTCTATTTATTTTTTCTATATTGTTTTAAGTAAATTTTCACTTTTTTTAAAACTTAAGAAGAAAATACTCAGGTAATAATTTTTTTTGACTCTTTTTTGTTAGTTACTTAAATTAGTTTTAAATTAAAACACTTTAATATGATTTCATTAAAAACTAAACTGATATATAAATAAACTCTTTAAATGTTTATAACATTTTCATTTGTTAAACAAGAACAACCGAACCGAACCTATAAATTGTTTTGTAAATGATTAAAAACTCGAATGATTAAAAAATAACTCAAATTATTTTACTTAAAAAGTATATACAACTTAAGAAGGTATGTAAACAAAAAATAAATCAGCTACTAAATTATTAAAATTTAAATGTAAAAAATACTTGGTTTTTTAGTCTAAATTTTAAATTGAAAAACGATTATGTCTTACAAAATAAATTTCTTTAAATCTCTTTTTATTTTTTCTATTTTGTTTTAAGTAGAATTTATATAGTTTCTAAATTCTTATAACTCATACTGTTAAAAGGTAATGCTATTAAACTTCTCTTAAAAATTAAAACTTTTTTCTTAACATATGAAATGTGAAAATTAGTTTTATTTATGTATTAAGTCACTTTTTTATTATGTACCATCACAAGAAGGTTTTTGTAAGTATATATATACTATTTAAACTGAGAATATACACAAACTAAGATAATTTTTTTCTAAATTGTCACTAAAGTGTTCGAAATTCTACTAAATTTCATGAGATAAATTTTCCGACGGATTGCAGACCATTGTGGAACCGACAAAAACAGCGCAATATTTGTCCATATGTTTAGTTACACATACTGCCAAAACTCTGACATCGTAAAAAACTTTAAAGTTTTGAAACGATGGAAGCAGAAAAAACTCTAAAGCCTTAGATTTAGTTATTGATCAAGGAAGATAGGCTTAAGTTAAACACGTAAATAACATTAAACAACAAAAAACTACTGACGACTTAAAAATTAACACATTTTTACAAAAATTTATTTGCTGCATGTTAAAATTTATATTTGACTAAATTCAATATTCATACGTCCTAGTATTTCAAACTTACTGTTTAAACTGTCTACTTATAATAAAATACAAGAGGTGATATTTTACAAACCATTTTAAAGACATACACATAACAATTTCATAACTTATTTTAATGTGACGGTGTTTTGACTCTATTTTAATCATTATCAAAAACGAATCTGTGCAAAATAGCTAATATTAGTGTTAAGCAACTAAACGTATAAGACAGATTGAATAAAAACATATATAAATATTCAAAACCAACTAAGCCTAATAGTGATAAGTTAAGTAATATGCCTAAAACATGTAATTACCGTAAAATAAATAAAGATAACTGCTCATTACAAGGTAATTGTTTAATTAAAAATGTAATATTTTAAGTTAAAGTTGAAAGTAAGGGCCCAGATAAAATTTATATCAAAAGTACAGCAGGTAGTTTCAATGATAGATATGGTAACCGTAAACATACTTTTAAAAATATAAATAAAAACAAAGAACACGTTTTCGGATTATGTCTGGAGCGGGACACGTTCAAAATCCACCCGCAATCAAAATCCACCCGATCAAAATCCCCCCGATCAAAATCCACCCGGGTCAAAATCCACCCGATCAAAATCTACCCGGTTCAAAATCCACCCGGGTCAAAATCCACCCGATCAATATCCACCCGAGTCAAAATCCACCCGATCAAAATCCACCCGTTCAAAATCAACCCGGTTCAAAATCCACCCGGGTCAAAATCCACCCGATCAAAATCCACCCGATTAAAATCAACCCGATCAAAATCAACCCGAGTCAAAATCCACCCGAGTCAAAATCCACCCGATCAAAATCAACCCGGTTTAAAATCCACCCGATCAAAATCCACCCGGTTCAAAATCCACCCGGTTCAAAATCTACCCGATCAAAATCAACCCGAGTTCATTTTTTTTCGAAATAAGAATTAATTTCTAATAGAATTTTGTAATATTGAATAAAGTTATATGTTTAAACAACTATTGGTATAAAAAAGAGTAAGTATTTATAAAGAAAGAAATTTTAATTTATTTAATAAAATAATTAAAAAAATAAGTTAAACAATATAATTAAACAGCATTAAAAAAAATATTCATAGTAGCTTTACAAGTATTTAAAATGTTTATATTTTATTAATGTTAGTAGTGTTGGTGTTACTTTAAAAGAAGTTCAAAAAAAATAAAAAAAGAATTACGCTCAGTTTTAATCCATTTAAACTTCCTTCTAATTTAATTTCCCAAAGTCAATCATAATTAAATAAAAATATTTACTAAGGATAACTCATAGTAAATTAAAATATCAAAACTATAGAAGTTTATAAATTAGAAGAATCTTTAATAACATTTATTAAACTAAAGAAAATTACAAAAATCAAATACCAAATAATTTAAATTTATGAAAATGTTAATAAAATGTTACAAAAAGAAAATTAAAATATTAATCTAAAATTTTTGAGCTTTTTTTTTTGATGTAAAAAGTTTTGTGTTTTGTGCTTTACTTAAATTTCAAAATAGTATTACATACAATATTTTATTATATAAAAATTTCAACTAACAGTGTTTATAAAAAATAAAATATAGATAAAGAATTATATAAAATTGCTACGTGATAATAAAATAAAAATCCTTTGTTAAATTTGGAAAAACTATCACCTATTAATTATATTTTAAACAAATATTGTTTTCGACGTGGAAAAGACGTTAAAAGATATTTTTGGTGTGCGACTCGATAACTTTAAGGTATGTTCGTGCAAGAGGACTTAGGACCAAATATTTTGAGCGCTTTTATTTGTCGTTTAGTAAACAATTTATTGACGTTTCTTTTATTAGTAATTTTTAAAAACAGAACATAAATTTTAATATAAAAATACGAAAACTAATTTACTAAAAATATAAATGAGGAATATGTAAGAAATCAATAACTGTTTTAAAACAATTTTATTGTTTTCTATCTAATTTTTGTTACAAATATTTTTTAGTTATTTTTTTTAATTTATACAATAATTTTAGCTGCTATTATCTTTTTTTCAAAGTATTTAAGTTATTTGAATTTTATTTTATTAAATGTTTTTTTTATAAACCATCTATTTTTGAAAAAACTAAAAAATTGTTTCGTCTAAAGTAACTAAAGTTATAAGTTATTTTTAATTAGATAACAACTTGATTTGCTAGTTTTTAACTAATAGTACAAATTAAAAAGCTAAACATTTTTCTATGAATTCTAAAGTCCTTTACATAAAACAAATATCGACTCTACAATTCATTGAGTTTGCTCAAATAGCTTGTAAATTGCAACTAAAAAAGTTAGTAGTTAGACTTGAGTTAGGGAAATTATATACTTTAGAATTGTAGTAGTAAACAAATAAGTTGAGTTTTTTAGAAATGACACTATATTTATAACAAATATTACGAAAAAAAACTTATAACATTTTTAATTTATTATTAAAATGTTCTATTTTTACATATGTTCATTAAAAAAAGTATGTATTTCAGACAAGAGAGTTTAAATTCAAGTATAAGTTATTTTTATGAATTTTTGTACCAGACTGTATCAACTTAAACAATCGTATTATTAATTTTATTAATAGGTTAAGGCCAGTTTTGAAACTGATTAATTGAGTGGTTTTTTAAATTTAATCTCTTTTGGTTAACGTTTAAATTTTAAAATTAAAATTTTCTAATCTAAAACTTTTAATTTACATGCGATAAATTTTCTTGAATTAATTTCCGACAATTTAAGTTAAAAGCTATAACTGCATGTTTTTAATTAATTAGTTGTAAACGTTTTATGTTTTTTTATAAATATAAAGTTGCATAGAAATTTTAATTAAGTAAGATAAATTATTATTTACTGTTCAATATTATATTGTTAACTGATATTTTTTAATTCATAGAAATGGAAATGTTATTATTTACCAATATTTTTTTTAAATATAATCTTCATATAAAAAAAGTCCATTTGTTAAATTTTAAGAAATTTTAAGTAATTTAATTAAAAATGAAACAATATTAAAATTAAACAAAATTTTATATTGGTTATAACGAATTTAAACGGTAAAGACAACTATTGTTATAACAAATTGTTTGGTAGACAAATTAACTTTAAAAGCGTGAAAATTTTGTCTAACAAATAAAACCGAAAATTAATAAATATTTAATTTAAAGTTAATATTGAAAAATCTTTAAATGGCAATAAAGTAAAGGTAACTATCAAAAGTAAATTAGTGACCTTTTCTTAACAAAAACAACTTTTATAGATAAGTATCTTGTTAAGACCTTTCACATAAAAAAATTATATTAAAAAAACACAAACTAAATGAATTTTAAACGTTTGCCTTTTACTTTTTTGTAATTAAAAGTAACGAAGATGCAGTTGGATTTAATCAGAGTCGGCAGACAATTGTTTATCTCGGGCCAAATTTCATGTTTCAATTTTTTCCGCGAGCCGTTGTTTTATTAAATTTTTTTTTTTAATTTGTTTTAGTCACGTTTATCTACTTATAGGGATCAGGCCTGGCATATTTAAAACGTATATTTTTTTCTAAAGTCGAAAACTATTTTTCTAAAAAACTTGTGTCATATTATTATTTCTATCATTATTTACAAGGTTATTTAAATTAAATAACAAATTTTTAATTTTCATGACCACTTATCTGTTTAATAATTAAGAAAGCAATCTATGAAACGATTTGTGTTTCAGAAAACAACACGGTACACAACAACACAGTGATGCAATAATACAATTAATAAAATTTGATATCCATTTCCTCTTCTGGTTCGGTTTCATAAAGTGTTGTTTTTTATCTTTCTTTCAGTCTTTTGCATTTTGTTGATAGCCATTTCAGGTTGTCATTTACAAGCAACTCTCAGTGACATCTGAAAAAAACTAAGCTTAAAAAACAGGTGTAGATCATTATGTACATTTTTTATAATCAATTTCTGTTATTTTATTTGTATTTTCTTTTTAGTAGTTAAAAAAAATCTGTTTTTATTTAATGCACAGCATATCACGTATTTAAAATTTTAGTGATTTTGTTAAACTAGTTAAAATATAAACAAATATTAATACTTTCATTTTAAACAGTGTAAGTTTTTCTTTTAAAACCTTTAAATACCTTAATAATCTATCTAAAGTTTTTACGGGTTGCAACTTTTTGAAACAAAAAAAGTACAACAGTTACTTCAACCCAGTCACCGTGTTTTTAAAAGTTAAAAACATGTAAAATTGCCAATTAAAAAAACTTTGCAATATCATATAAGTAATTTATCCAAGTATGTAAACTTTTGTTGTTTAAAAGGAAAAGTAAAGTCTAAACTTTAAAGAAAAACTTCTAGATTTACTATCTTTCTTTTTTCACATCTAAGGCTTTAGCATAATAAATGGTTTTTAAATGATATTCAGGAACTTAAAAACAAGTTATTATAATTTCTTTTTCTTTTTTTGAAAATTTCAATTTAAATTTTGTTTTGTTTAGCGGACCAAATTTACATGCTCGAGGGCCACATATTTACACTTCGAGGGCCGCAGTTTGCTGACCCCTAAATTAAATGGATTAATTTGTAGTATAAATGGTAGCTTTCACTTGTAATACTCAGTTTTTATAAAAATTATATCGTGTGATGTATTGTTTAAAAATTACTTAAAAGTTCTAAATTATTAAATTTTATACCTAGAAACAGTAAATTATAATTGATTGTCGTGTAATTGTGATTGAGATAATACAAGATTATTTTTTCTGGCACATCCTTTAGTTTTCTAAAAGTTTTAACATAGTCATATTTGTATAGTAAAACATTAATTTATTTATCCTGACGTTGTTTAACTTTTATTAGCTCTTATAGTTATACTTATATCAAAAACAACAGTTCCTTTAAAAGCTGCTTGCCGGCTGTAGCTATTCAAAATTATATTCAGTAATCAAAAAAACAAAAATATTTTTGTCAAAAATTCCTTATAATAAGCAAAAATACCAAATAACAACTCAAAAAACCTCACAAAGTAAGTTCAATCTGTAGTACAGTTTTTATATTGTTAGGTCAATTTATAAGGGACAAAAATACAAGATTTTATAAGTGTTTTTTAAATAAAACTTGTTTAAGATTGGTACTTTAGAGTGGTGAGATTTGTTTAAATGATACTTGATTTAAAAAGAAATAAATAAACAAGGTGCTTGTTTCGATTCGGTTGGATTTTGACTTTGGTTGATTTTGTGTCGGTAGGATTTTGACTCGGGTTGATTTTAACTCGGATGAATTTTGATCGGGTGGATTTTGATCGGGTGGATTTTGACTCGGGTTGATTTTGAACGGGTGGATTTTAAACCGGGTGGATTTTGATCGGGTGGATTTTGAAACGGGTGGATTTAGAGTCGGGTTGATTTTGATCGGGTGGATTTTGATCGGGTGGATTTTGATCGGGTGGATTTTGATCGGGTGGATTTTGATCGGGTGGATTTTGAAACGGGTGGATTTAGAGTCGGGTTGATTTTGATCGGGTGGATTTTGAACCGGGTGGATTTTGATCGGGTGGATTTTGATCGGATGGATTTTGAACCGGGTTGATTTTGATAGGGTGGATTTTGACTCGGGTTGATTTTGATCAGGTAGATTTTGGCTCGGGTGGATTTTGATCGGGTGGATTTTGATCGGGTGGATTTTGAACGCGGGTGGATTTTGATAGTATACCGTCTGGAGCTTTTTTCACAGGCACGGTAAAAGGCCAAACATGGAGTGGAGTATTGTTTCAAAGATCAAACATGCATCCAACGGAATAAGTAGAATTTGCCCAACTTCTACTGAAGACCTACTTCTGAATAAGCGGCAAGATTTATCGAATATTTGTCCCCACAAACGACGATTTTACTTTAAATAACTCTGTCTACTTATGCACTTATTCATTTCACATCATTCACATTTACAATCACAAACACTTGCAAATTTAATACTTCATGTTTTTAAGCTGCATAAATTACTGACCAATTGCTTAAATTTATTATGACGTAACATTTCTGCACTACTCAATTTAATTTTAATTTTAAAAACTTGCCTAATCTTAGAGCTTTTTGAATATTTATTTATATTTTCATTGTTAACAATTTTACTTATACTTTTAGCGCTATTACCACTTACTTGTTCTAAGTTTTCTTTTATTTACTTTTAATATATTCAATGGTTGGTTTTCCTGTATAAGGTATTTTAAGGATGTTTCTGATGTTTGAACTGTTTGGTTTTTCATTAGTACACTCTTTTTTATTAATAACAGATCTCTCAATTATGTCATCAATAAGTTTCTTTGGATAACCATTTTCAATGGACTTTTCTTTTAACTTTGTGATGTCTTATTTGTAAATAGCAGGGACGTAGCTTGGTATGTTAGTAAATTAGCATAAGTTGTTGTTACTATTGACTACGTTAAATGTTTGATTTTCAAAACAATATAAATGAGTTAAATTGTGATTTTTTTATACTTATTTTTAATGAATGTTTTCTGGGTTTTTCTAGTTACACAAATGGCATGACATATAGATTCATAAAGGGTGTGGAGCAAAATAAATTGCCATGTATACAACCACTCGTACTTCAACATTCCATTTTTATGTATTAACATAACTGCATATTTTTAGATTAAATTCAGTAACATTAGAAGTAGTTTAAATTGCTGTGTTCCCGCTAGGACGTGTTATTTCAGATGTTTTATTTTTGCAGATTCGTAGTTTTTTTGAGCTAGCTACGTCTTTGGTAAATAGTGTCACTAGAAGCTAATGTTTTTACTCTATTCAAAAACAACAATATTAACGCCCTTTTCTTTTTAACTGGTTTCATTGAATTAAAATTCAAAATAACATCTGTATCAGTTTTTTTAATTCTTTTGTCTGCTGTTATTTTGATTTTAATATCTAAGAATAGGATTTTGTTTCAACGTAATTCATAAGTCAATTTTATTGAAGTGTTGTTTGTTTAACTTTTCGTGGAAGTTTACAAATGAAACATGTTTAAAAAAATACAGAGTGTGTCATCCTTATATTTTATGTGATATTAGAAAAAACTCTGTTCAATAGCGAAGATGAAAACAATCCAGTGATATACCTTTGATAGGTAGGTGACAAATTGTACTATAATTAAAACTGACCTAATTAAAAATTAATTATCGTAAAATTATTGTAAAACTAAACTTAAATAAAATGTAAATTAAATTTGAATAAAAATATAAATAAAACTGAATACAATTAAAAGCTAATTAAAAATTATTACAACAAGCACATATTTTTCTTTTTTTAAATACGCTCGTTTTAGGGAAAAAGTAAATAAATTTTATTTTAGTTTTTTCACACTATTTTTTCTATTTTTCTTCAATAAACATTTTTTGTCTACTGCCAGGTCTAAATGTCTATCATGAATTTAAAGCTGTTAAAGCGATATCTTTTTTGTAAAACAGACTGATAACATTATAAGCATTTAAAACAACTTAATTACTATTTTATTGCAAGACACAATACTTTTTCCATTACAACTTTTGTTAACAATTTAAGCGCCTTTTGAGTTCACAAATTCCCTTGTCAAAAATACTAATGACTCACAAAATAATTAAAATTAATATAAGTAGAGTGAAACTAAATACTTAGTAAAAAGCATAACTAATTAAAACGACAAGTAATTAACAAATATGGATATTTCAAACATAAAACCAATCAAAACAAAATGGATTATTTAAATATTTTGAAATTCATCTTGATCCTTTATCAGGACCAACCTGATTATCTAAATCAGGTTGAAGTTTTTTAATTAGTTAAGCTTCTGTAGATAATGCATCAATATAAGAACTGCACGTTTTAATGGTTTCAAAACAATTATAAATATTGTTACAATTTATACAATATGCACAATTCTCGATATGTTTATATACTGCACTATAACTTGGATTCACATGCTCTTTAATTCTTACCAAAAGTTGTCTTTCAGTCTCACTAATAAATTGGTTGTTCAGATCATCTGGACACGTAAACTTGTAGAAGAAGTAATTTTAATACACACAGTTTGTTGAGCCCTTTAGAGTGAAATATTTCCCTACTTTTTGCGTTTTATATGCAATACATGTTTTTACTCCGATCTCTTCGAACATAGCTTTGATGTTCTTGGAGAATTTATCATATATTTTTCTGACAGATGTTATTGTAATGTAATATTTATTATCATCTGTATTTTCAATTAGTTTTGACTCAAAGTTGTTTTTCTTTTGTTTCTGGTCATCGATAAATTCGGTCGGAAAAGAGTTTTTTTTTTCAAAAATTCTTTTACGTTTTGCCACTCGTTATTTTGTAGATCTTCTAAGACGAGATTTTTGTATTTGTAATACATATTTTTGACTAAAATTCTCTTCCACAACCGCGGTACACACGACTTAAAGTTCAAAAGCACGCCCGTGCTTGTTGGTTTTTGAAGGTAGATGTGATGATCTTGTTGTCTTTGACTACTACTTGTGTATCAAGATATGGTAGTTTACCTTCTTGATAAGTTTGAATTACAAACTTCATATTTTTGTGCATTTTGTTTAGTTTTTCATCAAACTGATGTATTTGTTCTTTAATTTAAAAACTGTCAACAAAATATCTGCAATATATTTTATGTTTTGTACTTATGTTGAGTAACCCTGTCTCTCATTGACTGACCAACCAGTTGGCCAGCAAAGGGGCAAGAGACCTCTTAAAAGACCTTTATTTTTTTGTTTTTCATCATTAACTCAAGAATATCTAGTAAAAGTTTCACTTTATGGCTTTATGGTCTCCCAAATTTCTTAAATGTTTTAAGAGGGGGCCATCCGACTTAAGATAACTCTGGTTTAGATTGTTTCTTATATCAGCTTTGGCAATCGCAATTTTATCAAATATGCAGCCGCTACAAATATTGTGTGGGTATTTGGTTTTTCTGGTATGATCAAATAGTTTTTAGTCAATTTTAAAGTTAATGTTGTTATCTTTAAGTTTCCAGAGCTACTTTACAATTAACTACCATTTTTTTTTCTAAGTTTTGAAGTCACTGATACAGTTATACCAATTTTTTTTTGAATGCACCATTTGTTGAACCTGACTAACTCTTTGGTTTCGTTTGCTCAGCTGACTGTTGTTTTATTTAGAGCGTTTTCGACCGAGCAATTGTTATTGAGGGAACATTTATTGTTTATTTGACAGTTTTAAAGCATTTTATTTTCTCATCGGTTTGGTTTTTAAAGTGTTTTTGGTTATTTTTTTTGATAATATTTTTAATGTTGTTCATGAACTTTATGAACATGAACCTTATGAACATGAACCCATGAAGATACTTAGCAATTAGTTCTACTTATTAATTTGCTTAGTTTGTAATCTACTTTAGAATGTTTGTCTATTAGTTGTGAAAAAGTTTGCCTAAATTAGTTCTTACTAAATGGCATTAGGGCGTGTAACAATAAATCGTTATTCTTGTTAGTTCTGGTTTCTTTTTGTATTGATTGTCCTGATCATATGTGAATTTAAGTTGAGTTAAAAATTAAAATTAGTTAATGCGGTTTGGTACTCAGTTATTGAATCTTTGAAAATTTCTTTGTTTTTTGATACTTTTTTGAGTATCATAATGTTTAAATGTGTTTAATACCAAAAACTATAATAGCTAATGATGTTTGCTAATAGAAAATAGAACGGAACAAATTCGTTAGAATATATAAAAACTTTTTCCACGGTACTCAATTTTATTGGAAAAAATTGTTGTTTCTCTATAACAAACTAATAATTCAGTTCTACGGAGTTCTAAAAAATATAAGTTCTTTAAAGTTAAAAGACTAAGGGTAGAATATAAATCTGTATTTTTATAAAAACATAAACACAAAAAGTATGTTTATACTTTATAACATTATATATTATATCAGCTACAATATGTATCAGTGATATACAGTATTTCGTTACAAACATTATTAATAACATTCAACTATAGTATTACTAAAAATTTACAAACTAGAACTTTTATAATAGATACTTATAGTTTTAAAAACCACTAAAATTTTTATTAGTCTATTACTAGTTTATCATAAGAAAATTGAAAACAATTAAAATCAATTAGCTTAATGATGCAGATGTAGTTCTAGCTCAAACTGAAATGGTAGCATGGTTAAAGATTTAAATTAGGGATCGAAAAACTGCAGTCAAATGAAGACCTCAAATAAAAATTTAGCGATGTAAATATAAGTTAAAATATTCTTTTTTAAACATATAATATAAACAGTTTTTACTATTCGAAATATAAATTTAAGCGTTTGTTAACAAAAGATCTTAGCGAAAGAAGTTCACTGGAATATATTGTAATAACAAATTATACCGCATCCTTCTTTTATTATACTGACATATTTTTTTAAATTTAAATTCAATTTGCTTTTTAATTATATCTAACTTTAATTTTGTTATAACTTAGATTCAACCATTATAAACATTCAACAAAAATAATATTATACCAAGTTTCAGTGGCTTTTATTGCCTTTACTACTGTTTAATTTATTATTCAAATAATAAATGTTTGTTGTTTTATTTTTTTTCACAATAGATTACATATTACTTTTTTAGATTAAAGCGCTTATTATTTTTCTAAACATAAGGAATATTTATCTAACTTTGTAGAATAAATTAACTAACTAGTCCTTATGTTCATATATCGTGACGTACTTATTAGATAAATTTTTTCCCAATGATTAGAAACCAGTAAATATTTTAGAATTAGTACTTCCTTCATTTTCATGTAAGTAGTCTATATTATGTTTTTTTACATTATTTTGTGTTTTTACTTTAATTTAGACTCAATAATTATAAGTATTTATATAATTTTATAACAGTCAGATTTTATATTAATTAGTTTATCTATTATTACTTATAAAAACTTACAGCAATTGTTTTTTATAATTATTGGACACATGTGTATACCTACTTTAGCTTCTTTTCTTTCCTTATAGTATTTTATTTTTTACAAAGCTCAGTTGAAGTGTGTTGACTCGTTTAACACAAAGAAACATATGTCAGTGTAGTAAAAGAAGGATTCTGTATAATTTGTTATTATTAAAAAGTTTTTGTGATAAAGTTTTACAAATAAGTAACAATGTAAATTTATGTAACAATGAGTATTGCTTATTTTATAATATGTTGGTTTTAAATAATATTATTTTCATTAACCAATATAATTATTTTTAGTAGCTGCAGCTTGTAGAAGTGCTACCCGCGAGCTATTCTATAAAAACTCGTCCTTTACTTGTAAAAGGTTGCTGACCGTAGTATGCGTAATACTATGATGTATTAGTTACTTTTGAAAGTATTTAATTTGTAGTTTTAAGGTTTGAAATTAACTAACAAGTTGTACAACATAACTACTATCTATTTGAATGGATACAACTTTTATTATGTTTATTAAAAAAAATTACCACACTAACTTAATGATTGCTTTTTATCTAAAAAAAATGTTCATTTTGTCTTATCGTAACTTTGCTTATAGTATTGTTAATTTTCCTTAGTACAACTTTATACTTTAACTTTAATACAGTGTTGTTGGTCAGTTTTGAAGTTAGAATTAAATTAGGTAAAAAGTGTTCGGAAGATAATTCTAACACGTATGCAATGTTTTGTTTTGAATGCTTAATTTATGTGCATTATAAAAATGCTTTAAATATTAAAACTAGACTGTTTTTTTTTCTAAATGACCTAAATAATCTTCACAAAAACCTCAATTTTACAAAAGAAGAAGAACACAACAATTCATTAGTCTTTTTAGATGTTTGTGTCCAATGATCAGTTGAGAGGGAACCTTTAACTAACATCTATCGTAAATTAAATTCAGAAGCATTATATGTTCCGTGGGCATCTAATGGTCCAGTCAAGCAGAAATTAGGAGTTTCAACGGGTATGGTGAAGCGTTTCACCAGACTTTGTACTCCTTGCTTTCTTGAAGGCGAGTTCAAAACACTTTAAAATACTTTCCTTTCCCTTGGTTATCCAGGTAACTTAGTTTCGAAATTATAACAAGAGCTAGAAGTTCAACAGCTTTAAAAATTATTGGCCCTCAGAAGTGTCCAGTATACTTAAATCTTTTTTACCTTGGAAATATTTTTGAGAGATTTTCTAAGAAAATTTCAGAGTAAATAAACCAGGTTTTCAGCTCTGTTCATTTAAGAACAGTTTTGTATACTGATCGACCTCTAAGTGGAATTTACAAAGATGTTTCTCGCACCCATGAAAAAAGTAACATCATCTATAAATTTTGTTGTCACTGTGGTAGTGACTACGTGGGAAAAATATCTCAAAGGTTTCATGTAAGAATCGATCAGCATGTTCCGAAAGTCCTTTGAAAGCTGGTTTGATAGCCGTCGGACAAACAAACAGAAAATACTTCTCGGCGATTGGGCAACATTTTTTGGACAATCCTGAGCGTGCTAAAATTATAAAAAGGAGAATTTTTCAGTCTTAGTGAGAGTGGAGAACTCTTTTTAACTCCATATTCTTGAAGCCTTATGTATTCAATCTTTAAGGCCCAGTTTATGTAAGCAGAAAAAGTTCGTATACCAAACTAGACTTTTTAAATCCTTATATAAGGAATTTAAAAGTAATTAGTTTCTTGTAAAATTTTATTTTAAAGTACATATAGTTATAATTTTTATCGCTTGTTTATTTTAGATTGTTTTAATTCTAATGAGTTTTATTAGTATACCAATGTATATAGCATAAGCACTTACTTAATTTTAACATTCGATTATTACGTCATTTTATATTTTAAAACTTTAAAGTACAGTATGATTTTATTTCAATTTGTATTAATTCTACCTTAGTAAGATACTATTTCTGATGAGCCTTACTACGAAAGTACTAAAATGAATTTAAGAAATTGAAATGTATTCTGTTATATTTTTTGAAAAAAATGTTTTAACATACTAAAAATTTGTTGACTAAAACAGTGATGACTATTAAAGTACTAATTTTACAAACAAGACTTCAGTTTTTAATTTATATTTAATACTTTTGGTTTTTAATTAGTTCTTAGGTACCTTTTAACCTAATGACACAACATTTTAAATACAACTGTATTAATTTATTCAGAAATATGAAAGATAAAACTACAGTTTTTTAAACTTTACTTATTCTAAACAAAATATTATTAATTAAATTATTATTAGTAGGATTTAAATAGTTTCATAAGAAAAACGTCACGTTTACGCTTCTCTATATATTTTAAAAAACGATTTTGTAACTTTCACATAACCTTTTACTTGCAGCAAACTAACTGGTCCAACGGTATATTTGTAAAGGACAGCCAAACTTGGTGAAAAGTCATAAAAATTTATGCTATACTGTACTGTTTATAAAACTTTTTAAAAAGAGTAGACAATAGACAAACAAAATATTTGGTGTACATTAGATAATCGAAATGTTTAATACAATAAAAAAAATATTCTATGATTTAATTGTTATTATTTTTCGAAAAATGTTTCTACTCATTTTCAACTGACGAAGAAGTACAGTTTAAACCAAGATTTCGCAAAGTAAGAATTATCGCCTCTAAAACGGGGCGTTTATTTAGTATGGCAGCAAAAAGTAACCGGGTAATTAGTTAGAAAAGGGACGACTATCTAATAAATAGGGTCGATAAATTATTAAACGTCTTCCAAGTGGGCGTTTATAAAAATAAATTTTGTTCAACTCTGGTTCAAAATAATACTTAATACAGTATATACTAGTTTCATTAGTATTTTGACTTATACAAAACTATCTATGCATACTGTTGTAAAAATGTATTGTTTATTGAATGACAAAAAATACGCTCAAAAGGTTTGGTCCAAGGACCTTGTGTAAAAAAAACTTTCAGTTATTGAGTCATACACCAGAACAGTTTAACGTCATGCCCAGGACAAATGTTGTGCACCTTTTTATACTTCTAGAAGTTCTGCTATAAAATAAAAAAAGATCTTTTTTGACAAGTAAGACAATCGTGGTGGCTTTTTAAAAGTTAGTAACTTTAAAAATACTGGTCTTAACATAAAAGTTAAAAGTTAAAGTAAGTTTTTCAATGTAAAAACTATAAATATTTAATGCTCTACTGCAAGTAAAAGTTCCAGACTGGAAAACTAACGATGAAATATTCATTTCAGTACTGTTGAGTGCTGGTAGTCTAAAATCATTATATGAAAAAAAAATAAGTAAAGCTCAATGTAATCAAAAATGGGTAAATTGCGCTAAATTATATTAATTAACAAACTTTTTTAAATGAGTGATTTATGTTTAGTTGTTTTATTTAAAATCAATACCAAACTATTTAAATTAAAAAAAGTCTGTAATTTTAAAAAGTTAAGTTTTTGATACTTTAAAGTATGTTAAGGTTTACAGACTTTCGATTATTTGTTTTTTTCGTTCACTAAATATAAACTAGCTTGTCTTGAACAAGACATAAAAAGGTATCCGGGTGGTGCGACTCAATAACCGAATGGTTTTTTCGTGCACCAGGTCCTAGGACCAAATATTTTGAGCGTTTTTTTGTCTTTAAATAGACTATATATATGTATAGTTTAAATAAACTTAAAAGGTCATAAAAAAGAATAAATTTAATCTTAGTTTTGTAACAAACTAATTAAAAAAAGAAATCTTAAAAGGCGTTTTTAAAATTGTTTATTTAATTTTTAACTTAGTTTTTTTAACAACTTCAAAAGACAAAAAAAATAGTTAAAAACTTTCTAGTAATGTTCTACTTTTTATAAAATATTAATTTGAAGTATTGTTATATTATAACTTATTTTTACTTATGTTTATATCATTTCTCAAATCAAAATTATAAACTAAACAAACTTTTCTTTCGTTGCATAAACCCAAAAAGTTTCAAAACATTAATGAAAATGTCAAGCATTTTAAAGTATTTCTATTGATAAAGCTTTAAAAAATGAGCTAGATAAGTTTTGATAAAATGTTTTATAAAACAAGCATATCTTTAACATTACGTACTAAACAATTTAAACAACCTTATACATTTATTATGACGTCAAACTTTAAATTTATACAGTTTTGCTTTAAGTCTGAAAGTAATTTAATAAAAATTTCTAGATTAATTTTATAAAAATAAAAAAACATGAAAAGTATATTGATTTGCTTGATTGGTTTTGGTTTTTTCTCATCGGGTAAAATTGTTTCAATTAGAAGACCTCGACCTCTTCGTATAGCTTCGTTGCCACGTCACCTTACCAAAATAGTTTCGATATGTATTCAGGATACCTCAAAGCAGGAAACGGAAATAACTTGTTCTATTGGTTTGTAAACAGCTATATTACTATAATTATATATATATATATAAGCTGAATGATTTTCTAATTATAGTATTCATTTTTTAGCCAGCAGTTAGGTTGCCTTTTTATAAAATTATTTTGTCTCAAAATATTATTTTTCTATTAGTTTGTATTCTAGTTATACTTGAAATTTTTTTTATTCAAACAGTTAAGTATAAAACATACAAAATATCATTTTAAAACAACAAAGGTTGAATGAAATGGAAAAATCAAAGTCAAAGAAGTCACTTATAATTTGGTTACACGGAGGCCCAGGATGCTCTTCACTTCAAGCTTTGTTTAATGAACATGGACCTTATTATGTTTGTTTTACCTTAACATGATTATATAAAACTGTTGTCTGATAATTATTTACTTTTTTTTTTTATAAAGACAAATAACTTTTATCTAACAAACATAAAAGTTGCGTGGTTTACACATTTGAATGCTGTTGCTCAAATAAATATATTGGTCAAACCTCTAGGCACCTTGAAACCAGAATTAAATAGCACATTCCAAAGTGTGTAAGAGAAAACATTAAAAATCAGCCAAAGACAATTAGTATTGCAATAAAAATATTAAATTTTTGGAAAAAGCTATAATGAAACGAAATTTAAAATATTAAGAAGTTAAAACAATAGCTTTAACTTGGTCAAAATTGGAGTCATATACGTTCATTTAAATAAACTTAAAGTTGTGTAAGCAGAAAGATTTTGATTATTCATTATCCTTGTTTAGTTAATTAGTGATCTCATGTTATATTTATCTATGTTTATCTAGAACTTTTATTACTTATCTGTCATGTTTTTTGCTTGATTAACTAATTTCAGATGTAATTATAGAGCTATATAAGTTTAAAATTATCTTTATTTTGTTACAATTGTATCACACTGATGAAAATTAGTTGAAATATATGTGTTGAATAAAAGACCTCGTTTGTTTTTAATCAAGTACAATAGCAGATTATTGTTCAAAACTTTAAAAGTCAATTCTTATTATTAATTATTGTTTTATTAATATGCTTTTTTACAACTTAACTTTGTAAGACTACGTCAGAATTAACTTAGAATTTGAATCTTATAAAAAAATTTAAAACTGTTTTAAATTTAATTTAACTTTTGAAAAGGATTCAAGTAGATTCGAAATGCTTTAAGTTTACAAATTATTGTAAATAAAAATATATTGTTGTTAAGTTGCAAGTGGTGTTTAACTATAGTAATAATTTAGGTAAATGTAAAGGGTATTCCTTTAGCACAAAAGGTCTCGACAAAACTTATTTTGGAAAAAATATTAATATTAAATTTATTTAGTTCTTTCTTATCTAGCTTCTGAATTGATAAAAATACCAAATCTTCTATGCTTATTCCGTTTACTGTAGTGCTTTACCGTATCCCGGCTAGAAAAGGACCTGGATATTTATTATTAAATAAAAAACCTAATAATCCTAAAATGTTAATACAGTAAGAATTCAAAAACTTGCCTAAAAAATATTACAAGTAGTTAAGTTAAAATAAGTATAAATTTCAAATAACGGTTTTGTATAAAATCCAAAATACTTTAATAAAAATTTCTCAAAAATAGATCAAATGCCGTTATTCGGAGTATATTTTGATATATATAGATATATATATATATGTACGTCATAATCTATTTGTGCAAAAATTTTTTAACTTTCATTAGTGATTTAGTTTTGTGCTTTATTTTAAACTTGTTTTGAAGCTGATGAGTGAATAGTCACGAAACTCGAGTACTTTGAGTTTTGCATCTTTAAATAACCTTTTTAATAATAAGGCCCTCAAGGTGGCTCAGTGTGAAAAATTTAATTTATTAAGTTAAATAACTTAATTATGTATATATATATATATATATATATATATATATATATATATATATATATATATATAAAATAAGATTAATGTTTAAACGTAAACACTTTCAACTGAGCCCACTTGAAGGGCTTTTAAATAATTTATTCAAATGGCGATTTTAAAAATTCTGGAACATATGTTTCACAAAGCTTTAATTTTTCATAAAGCTTTGATCATCAGCCAGTTAAATTCAAAATACAAAGCACTGTACTAAACAAAGATACATTATCTTTGTTTAGTACAGTGCTTTGTATTTTGAATTTAACTGGCTGATGATCAAAGCTTTATGAAAAATTAAAGCTTTGTGAAACATATGTTCCAGAATTTTTAAAATCGCCATTTGAATAAATTATATATATATATATATATATATTAAAGGTTTTATACAAAGTTCTGATCGATAGTGCTCGACAAATCAAATTGGAGCTTAATGTTTATTTAATTATATAAAAACTATAATTTAAACAGCTGTTTCACACATTGAAATGTAAAATTTCATGTGATCGTCAGTAAGTTACAGTTTATTATAATAGTGAACAGAAATTTCGATTTTTAGAATTTTTTATAATAATTATGACGTAGTAATGGTACAGTTTATTGTACGATTAGTTGAATTTGAAATACGCTGTGAATGCTATTCTATGCTTTTTAGGAAAGTTTAAAAGGTTAATTTTGGAAAAATGTTTTAAGCTATTAGAAAAAATGTTTAGGCTTTTGGGAAAAATGTTATAAAGTGCTATAAAATACTCGTGTTTGCCGCTTCGATTTTATTTTGTTTTAATATTTAGTTGGTTTTAATTTTGTTAAAAAAGTATTTTTGATAATGGATGCATATGTTTTGTCTTTCGCTTTTCTTGTTTAGTGTTACGTTCTTATCTGATTTTTCGATTTCTATTTTTTCTAAGTTACAAAGTTTGCAGCCGAATTTAGTATTGAATTTTATTTTGTCCTGTTTAATATTTCCCATTTAATTTTGTAGTCCTGTATTGTTATCTTTTAAGTTCCATATGTAATTCGCTAGTTCTGTTGTGTGTCTTTTGTTAATATTGTTGAATGATGATTTGTGGTTTCTGTATCTTTGTTTAAAGGTATTTCCTGTCGACCCTATATACTGCTTTTGTTGTTTTATTTGATGTTACTGTTGCTTTATAAATTATATTTGACAGTTACTGTTTGCTTTATAAATTATATTTGACATAATTAATTAATTATAATTAATTATAAGTG